>NC_034198.2:31710285-31737785 GCF_002021735.2 Oncorhynchus kisutch | reverse complement strand
TAGGAAGCTGTCCAAAAATACACACATGGCGATTCACAAAAAAATCTATCTTTCCCTACAGAAATAAGACTGTAGAAACACCATCCCACCATGACGTTTTTACACCAATATAGACCTTCCTCAACCCTAAAACATGGATCCGGACATAGCCTCGGAACATAAGCTGCTTCAGGGTCACAGGTTAAATGTCTGAAACCGAAGGTGTCAACTAAACATACACTCTTAGAAAAACGGGTTCATAAGGGGTTTTCCTGCTAATACAGAAAGCACACCTAAAACCCTACAGAGCAAAGCAATGCAGTTGTAGAATCACTCCGGCTAGGAAAAACTCCCTAGAAAGGCATTAACCCAGGAGGAGCCCTTTAAGGATCAAGATAGCACCTTTCTAGATAGATCTAGATCTAGAGTGTAGTTAGTCAGTCGTAACTAAGTGCTGTCAAAATATAGACAGCTAGGACAACACTGAGCGTGGCAAAGGGTCACTGCACCCCAAGAGAAAGGATCAACTAAGGAAGCATCTGGAGCGAAAGTGAGAGAGTCAAGAAAATCCTGTCATTTTTTGGGAAAATTAGCACAGATGCCAGTAAATTTCTGTATATTTACAAGATTGTAAAAAAAGTAAATGTTACTGTTGTCATAATGAATAAATGAGTGACTCATTAAGGAGGATGGGGTTTGTATTTCACAGTATTTTACTGTATTTACATGGGATTGGTGCAAGCAGGTTGGCTGCTAGGTAATTATACACTGAGTACACCAAACATTAGGAACACATTCCTAATATTGGGTGGCACCCCCCCCCCCCCCCCCCTCCCCTCAATTGTTTCAAGGCTTCTAAACCCAGCTTTAACTTGTCTCCTCCCCTTCATCCACATTGATAGAAGTGAATTTAACAAGTGACATCAATAAGGGACTACAGCTTAAACCTGAATTCACCTGGTCAGTCTATGTCATGGAAAGAGCAGGTGTTCTTAATGTTTTGTATACTCAGTGTATATTACAGCATATTGATGAATATTTGGTGTTTTGTATCACTTGCACTCCTAGAGGCCTTAACAGGCATTCCAACTGGCAGTGACTACAGGACAAAACAGACCAAAAGGACATGGAAAAATACTCAATAATTAAAGGCGAAATACAATTTTTCACAACCAACTCTGTATTTAGGATGTAAATGGCATGGTATAGAAGTGTCCAGATATATTTGTTTAGATTTAAGCCAAGCAGCAATACACTGTTAAAAAAAAGTAGTTTGGAGGTGCAGATACAAAGGCTCCAAAAACACCCAAATACATCTTTTTAGAAACGACAAACCTCGCAGTTCAGTAATGCAGGTTGTTAGATGCAGGTCGTTAGACATGAAATAATGTCATTATGAACTTTATCCACAACGTTATACTCCATTTTGTGCGACTCGAGCCGTGTCCCCTATCCAGCTGTTCCATTATCCATGTTGCCTGCTGCTAGACTGGAGTGAGAGGTTTCACGCCAGTCACAACTAAATGAAATATAACTTAAAGATAACGTTCCCTCCTTGCTTTTTATTTGATTTTTATCATCCTTATTTATTTATTTCATCACATTTTACAAACACAATAGATTCATTCACATGAATACAAATCTGTTTCCACATCAATACATGGTCAACGCTTAGGAACATTAGCTTAGATAAAATACACAGCTTAACAATATTTATTCTACATTCATGGAGGTAGTGTGGGAAACATCTCATAATGACATATCTAGATTCAAACTACACAAGGCCTAGTTTCAAATCAGATATGTCTCTTTACACCAGGCTGGGCAATTCCAGTCCTCGGGGGCTTGATCTGTGTCACACTTTACCCCCATCCTTAGCAAACACAGCTGATTTAAACTAATTGCATTTTTAACTGAAGATCATGATTAGGTGATTATTGGAGTCAGGTGTGTTAGCTGGGGCTGGGACAAAACTGTGACACCAATCAGGTCCCCGAGGACTGGAGTTTCCCAGGCCTGCTTTACACTATACAAGGCCTAGTTTGAATCTAGATATGTCTCTTTACACTGTACAAGGCATAGTTTGAATCTATAGATATGTCTCTTTACACAATACAAGGCCTAGTTTGAATCTAGATGTTTCTTTACACAATACAAGGCCTAGTTTGAATCTAGATATGTCTCTTTACACTGTACAAGGCCTAGTTGGAATCTAGGTATGTCTCTTTACACTGTACAAGGCCTAGTTTGAATCTAGATACGTCTCTCTACACTATACAAGGCCTAGTTTGTGTCGTTAAAGTAGTGTAAAAAAGGCCCTAAGTTAAATTGGGTAAGCAAAGGGCCACCTTTGAGAGAGAGAGAGAGAGAGAGAGAGAGAGAGAGAGAGAGAGAGAGAGAGAGAGAGAGAGAGAGAGAGAGACAGACTAACAGGGATAGAGATAAAAATGAAAAGTATGCTGGGACATGATAGGGGGTGAGAGTAGGGGGAAGGATGAGACAGGAGGTTAGGGGTGCGAGGAGAGGGTCTGTACTGTCTGAGACAGTCTGGTCTGGGTTTCCTGCCAGAGGAGACAAAGGGGGAGGTAGGGGCGATGAGGGGTGAAGGCGACCTTGATTTCGCCTTGTCTGAGCTGGTATGTTTTCACAGTGTGTGTGTGTGCGTGCCATGACTTATAGCTCTAACAAGCTTAGCTCAGCAGCCAGGTCGATCAAGATTAACGTCGAAATTTGACATTTATCCTATGTCCTGAGGATGTCGGGAAATGCCTTCAAACGAAGCCACTAGGGGCAAAAGTGAGCACTAGTACAATCAAGTAGGCTTGTATTTTGCCTGAGGTTGGTGGATGGTGTAAATCTGTGACTCAATCAGAAGGTTGTGTGTTTGATCCCAACAGCAGACACTGTTTTTTTTTAAACTATTTTTTTAAACCCTAGACCTTAACCTTTACCTTAACCATTCAGAATGAGTGACTAAACTTAATGTTTAACTCTATCCCAAACCTTAACCCTTACATTAACCATTCAGAATGAGTGACTAAACTTAATGTTTAACCCTATCCCAAACCTTAACCCTTACCTTAACCATTCAGAATGAGTGACTAAACTTAATGTTTAACTCTATCCCAAACGTTAACCATTCAGAATGAGTGACTAAACGTAATGTTTAACTCTATCCCAAACCTTAACCCTTATCTTAACCCTTATCTTAACCCTTACCTTAACCCTTATCTTAACCATTCAGAATGAGTGACTAAACTTAATGTTTAACCCTATCCCAAACCTTAACTCTTATCTTAACCCTTATCTTAACCCTTATCTTAACCCTTACCTTAACCCTTATCTTAACCCTTATCTTAACCCTTACCTTAACCCTTACCTTAACCATTCAGAATGAGTGACTAAACATAACTATTAACTTCGAAATTTGAAATGATACAGAGCGGCAGGAGCTACAAAAACACTTGGAAATTTGACATTTGGAGCGACTTCAAAATTGGATTAATGGAGAACGTGGGCAAACGTCTCATTCTGCAGTAAGCCTGTGAGAGCTTTTTGAGGTCAGAGGTCAGACTGTAGAGTGGAAAAGGATGGAGAGGGGCTGTTAAAGGGACTACGTCCGCCACCTGCCTACACACACACACACACACACACGCACGTGCACACACACACACACACACACACACACACACACACAGTTGGGCTGATTGTTGCCAGACCTTACTTAAACACTTCCCCAGTGCCCTGTTACCCTCCCCACTAAACCACTACAGAGACAGGGTAACCATGAAGGCTTGTTCCAATTCTTTACAGTTAAAGGATGTTCTGAAATTAGACCTTGACAAATTAGTTTTTCAGTTCAAGGCAATGTATAACGTAAATACTTAACAAAAAGTAATTTAATTGAGCCTTTACAGGGGACCCAGGTGCCATACTTGGACCACTACAGGTCTTACTTAAACAGTATTCCTCAGACATCTATAGCATGTAAGCCATGTGTCAGCGCACACAGGCTAGAGAGAAGAGGAGGGCTTCTTTCCCGCAGATCTCTGTACAAAGCTGAGGTCATTCCAATACTGTTTCTATCTCTCATCTTACAGACGTTACTGGTGCTCCCCAACAAGCTATTTTCCATTTGTCAGTTTAGGAGCAAAAGAAACGAGGTACAGAAACGTGCCAAATGAAGAAAGCACCATACCATTTCCACAATGATAAGCTAGCTAGTATCTTGTTTAAGAATCAAGCCCTGTATGTTTGTCTCTGTGATTTGCGTGAGACGGTCCATCAGGTTCGTAAGCTGCTCGATGAAAATGTTATGTGAGCAAAGCCCTGACCCAGAAAATCATCTTAGAGCAAATAAAATCCTTCTGCTTGGCTTCTCCTTTACTCCCTACCATTTACAGAGATAACACAGCCATGGCACCTGCTCAATAACAACACACACACACACGCACGTATGCAGACACACAGCAGACTGCAGAGGGAGAGCGACAGGAAATAAATCTTTCTCCTGAATTATTTTATGGGAAGAGAGTCTGTGAAGTCAAATATTACTCCTTTCCTAATGTTTGTGTAAAAGAAAGGGAACTTTAATGCAGTATTCATTCTCTTAATGAGCAATTAAATACAAAGATGGAACACACCATAGCGTCCTATTTAATCATTATGCTATAAATGTCTGTCACGCCCTGACCTTAGAGAGCCTTGTTTATTCTCTATTTGGTTAGGTCAGGATGTAACTTGGGTGGCAAATCTATGTTTCTATTTCTTTGTTGGCCTAGTATGGTTCCCAATCAGAGGCAGCTGCTTATCGTTGTCTCTGATTGGGGATCATACTTAGGCAGCCCATTTTCCCACCTTAGATTGTGGGATCTTGTTTGTGTGTAGTTGCTTTCTGCACTGCATGTTGACTTACGATCGTTTTTGTATTTTGTTGTTTTTCGGTGTCATTTTAATAAAAGTCAAATGTACACCTACCACGCTGCACCTTGGTCCGACCATCCTTACAACCACGATCGTGACAATGTCACTATAATTCCCTATAAATTACTATACATTATAGGATCTCTATGTCCTTACTTCTCATGAATTCACTGCTTTGTTAATGTAGTACATAACCAGAGCAGAATGTGTCTCCTGATTTCTTTATCAATATGACTGATCATAAATCAATCAATCAAATAGTATTTGAGCAGCGCTTTTTTCAAACTGACATGGCACAGAAGGTTAAAGAAAACCCTGGGACCTAATCCAACCCAAACCAAGTGTAGGGCGACAGTGGAAAAGAACAAAGACAACTTTGAAGAGAGGAAGAAGTGCTTTTCATTTAAACCAGAAGACATTGCTAGGCCATATTGTAGCACAATCTCATGATAAGACCCATGTTACAAGGCTGCAACAGAGAAAGAACAGGGTGATACACAGTGTGACTCCTGAACTTGTGAACTGAAACTCCTCTGCACCTAAACATGAACAAATGGTTCTCCTCCATGCATCTCTTCAGCGCTAGAAGATAGGAGCAGTCAGGCCATGCTTTCACTAGTGTGCTAGAGCCCCTTTGAAATCACACAGTTGATGATACACAGACTTATTTCACACACACACACACACACACACACACAAACACACAAACAGACTCACAGACTTACATACAGTTCACACACACACACACACACAAACACAGACTCACAGACTTACATACAGTTGATACCCACACACACACAAACACACACAGACTCACAGACTCACATAAAGTTCACACTTACACACACTTACACATACGCACTCACACAAACACACACACACAGATTCACATACAGTCCACACAGACTCTATCTCTCTCACACACACACACACAGATTCACATACAGTCCACACAGACTCTATCTCTCTCACACACACACACACACAAACACACACACAGACTCACATACAGTCCACACAGACTCTATCTCTCTCACACACACACACACAGATTCACATACAGTCCACACAGACTCTATCTCTCTCACACACACACACACACACACACACACACACACACACACACACACACACACACACACAGATTCACATACAGTCCACACAGACTCTACCTCTCTCACACACACACACACACACACACACAGAGATTCACATACAGTCCACACAGACTCTATCTCTCTCACACACACACACACACAAACACACACACAGATTCACATACAGTCCACACAGACTCTATCTCTCTCACACACACACACACACACACACACACACACATCCCCATCAATGTCTACCTCTTCACCAAAGGGAATCAGCAGGGTCTGATAATACAGGACGTGAAATAGTGGAGATGCATTAAAAAGCCGTTCATTCAAACCCTTTACCTCTCCTGTGTATGTATGGTATGAAAATCTTCTACAATTTTTTTTATTTTTTTATTTTACCTTTATTTAACCAGGTAGGCAAGTTGAGAACAAGTTCTCATTTACAATTGCGACCTGGCCAAGATAAAGCAAAGCAGTTCGACAGATAAAACGACACAGAGTTACATATGGAGTAAAAACAAACATACAGTCAATAATGCAGTATAAACAAGTCTATATACAATGTGAGCAAATGAGGTGAGAAGGGAGGTAAAGGCAAAAAAGGCCATGATGGCAAAGTAAATACAATATAGCAAGTAAAATACTGGAATGGTAGTTTTGCAATGGAAGAATGTGCAAAGTAGAAATAAAAATAATGGGGTGCAAAGGAGCAAAATAAATAAATAAATTAAAATTAAATACAGTTGGGAAAGAGGTAGTTGTTTGGGCTAAATTATAGGTGGGCTATGTACAGGTGCAGTAATCTGTGAGCTGCTCTGACAGTTGGTGCTTAAAGCTCGTGAGGGAGATAAGGGTTTCCAGTTTCAGAGATTTTTGTAGTTCGTTCCAGTCATTGGCAGCAGAGAACTGGAAGGAGAGGCGGCCAAAGAAAGAATTGGTTTTGGGGGTGACTAGAGAGATATACCTGCTGGAGCGTGTGCTACAGGTGGGAGATGCTATGGTGACCAGCGAGCTGAGATAAGGGGGGACTTTACCTAGCAGGGTCTTGTAGATGACATGGAGCCAGTGGGTTTGGCGACGAGTATGAAGCGAGGGCCAGCCAACGAGAGCGTACAGGTCGCAATGGTGGGTAGTATATGGGGCTTTGGTGATAAAACGGATTGCACTGTGATAGACTGCATCCAATTTGTTGAGTAGGGTATTGGAGGCTATTTTGTAAATGACATCGCCAAAGTCGAGGATTGGTAGGATGGTCAGTTTTACAAGGGTATGTTTGGCAGCATGAGTGAAGGATGCTTTGTTGCGAAATAGGAAGCCAATTCTAGATTTAACTTTGGATTGGAGATGTTTGATATGGGTCTGGAAGGAGAGTTTACAGTCTAACCAGACACCTAAGTATTTGTAGTTGTCCACGTATTCTAAGTCAGAGCCGTCCAGAGTAGTGATGTTGGACAGGCGGGTAGGTGCAGGTAGCGATCGGTTGAAGAGCATGCATTTAGTTTTACTTTTATTTAAGAGCAATTGGAGGCCACGGAAGGAGAGTTGTATGGCATTGAAGCTTGCCTGGAGGGTTGTTAACACAGTGTCCAAAGAAGGGCCGGAAGTATACAGAATGGTGTCGTCTGCGTAGAGGTGGATCAGGGACTCACCAGCAGCAAGAGCGACCTCATTGATGTATACAGAGAAGAGAGTCGGTCCAAGAATTGAACCCTGTGGCACCCCCATAGAGACTGCCAGAGGTCCGGACAGCAGACCCTCCGATTTGACACACTGAACTCTATCAGAGAAGTAGTTGGTGAACCAGGCGAGGCAATCATTTGAGAAACCAAGGCTGTCGAGTCTGCCGATGAGGATATGGTGATTGACAGAGTCGAAAGGCCAGATCAATGAATACGGCTGCACAGTAATGTTTCTTATCGATGGCGGTTAAGATATCGTTTAGGACCTTGAGCGTGGCTGAGGTGCACCCATGACCAGCTCTGAAACCAGATTGCATAGCAGAGAAGGTATGGTGAGATTCGAAATGGTCGGTAATCTGTTTGTTGACTTGGCTTTCGAAGACCTTAGAAAGGCACGGTAGGATAGATATAGGTCTGTAGCAGTTTGGGTCAAGAGTGTC
Source organism: Oncorhynchus kisutch (assembly GCF_002021735.2). Lineage (NCBI taxonomy): Eukaryota > Metazoa > Chordata > Actinopteri > Salmoniformes > Salmonidae > Oncorhynchus > Oncorhynchus kisutch. The sequence continues at coordinate 31,729,658 of NC_034198.2, read as the reverse complement.
CCCCCCTTTGAAGAGGGGGATGACCGCAGCTGCTTTCCAATCTTTGGGAATCTCAGACGACACGAAAGAGAGGTTGAACAGGCTAGTAATAGGGGTGGCAACAATTTCGGCAGATAATTTTAGAAAGAAAGGGTCCAGATTGTCTAGCCCGGCTGATTTGTAGGGGTCCAGATTTTGCAGCTCTTTCAGAACATCAGCTGAATGGATTTGGGAGAAGGAGAAATGGGGAAGGCTTGGGCGAGTTGCTGTTGGGGGTGCAGTGCTGTTGTCCGGGGTAGGAGTAGCCAGGTGGAAAGCATGGCCAGCCGTAGAAAAATGCTTATTGAAATTCTCAATTATGGTGGATTTATCAGTGGTGACAGTGTTTCCTATCTTCAGTGCAGTGGGCAGCTGGGAGGAGGTGTTCTTATTCTCCATGGACTTTACAGTGTCCCAGAACTTTTTTGAGTTAGTGTTGCAGGAAGCAAATTTCTGCTTGAAAAAGCTAGCCTTGGCTTTTCTAACTGCCTGTGTATAATGGTTTCTAGCTTCCCTGAACAGCTGCATATCACGGGGGCTGTTCGATGCTAATGCAGAACGCCATAGGATGTTTTTGTGTTGGTTAAGGGCAGTCAGGTCTGGGGAGAACCAAGGGCTATATCTGTTCCTGGTTCTAAATTTCTTGAATGGGGCATGTTTATTTAAGATGGTTAGGAAGGCATTTTAAAAAAATATCCAGGCATCCTCTACTGACGGGATGAGATCAATATCCTTCCAGGATACCCCGGCCAGGTTGATTAGAAAGGCCTGCTCGCAGAAGTGTTTCAGGGAGCGTTTTACAGTGATGAGTGGAGGTCGTTTGACCGCTGACCCATTACGGATGCAGGCAATGAGGCAGTGATCGCTGAGATCTTGGTTGAAGACAGCAGAGGTGTATTTAGAGGGGAAGTTGGTTAGGATGATATCTATGAGGGTGCCCGTGCTTTGGGGAGGTACCTGGTAGGTTCATTGATAATTTGTGTGAGATTGAGGGCATCAAGTTTAGATTGTAGGATGGCTGGGGTGTTAAGCATGTTCCAGTTTAGGTCGCCTAGCAGCACGAACTCTGAAGATAGATGGGGGGCAATCAGTTCACATATGGTGTCCAGAGCACAGCTGGGGGCAGAGGGTGGTCTATAGCAGGCGGCAACGGTGAGAGACTTGTTTTTAGAGAGGTGGATTTTTAAAAGTAGAAGTTCAAATTGTTTGGGTACAGACCTGGATAGTAGGACAGAACTCTGCAGGCTATCTTTGCAGTAGATTGCAACACCGCCCCCTTTGGCAGTTCTATCTTGTCTGAAAATGTTGTAGTTTGGAATTAAAATTTCTGAATTTTTGGTGGTCTTCCTAAGCCAGGATTCAGACACAGCTAGAACATCCGGGTTGGCAGAGTGTGCTAAAGCAGTGAATAGAACAAACTTAGGGAGGAGGCTTCTAATGTTAACATGCATGCATGAAACCAAGGCTATTACGGTTACAGAAGTCGTCAAAAGAGAGCGCCTGGGGAATAGGAGTGGAGCTAGGCACTGCAGGGCCTGGATTCACCTCTACATCGCCAGAGGAACATAGGAGGAGTAGAATAAGGGTACGGCTAAAAGCTATGAGAATTGGTCGTCTAGAACGTCTGGAACATAGAGTAAAAGGAGGTTTCTGGGGGCGATAAAATAGCATCAAGGTATAATGTACAGACAAATGTATGGTAGGATGTGAATACAGTGGAGGTAAACCTAGGTATTGAGTGATGAAGAGAGAGATATTGTCTCTAGAAACATCGTTGAAACCAAGAGATGTCATTGCATGTGTGGGTGGTGGAACTAATAGGTTGGATAAGGTATAGTGAGCAGGACTAGAGGCTCTACAGTGAAATAAGCCAATAAACACTAACCAGAACAGCAATGGACAAGACATATTGACATTAAGAAGAGGCATGCTTAGTCGAGTGATCAAATGGGTCCGGTGAGTGGAGAGGTTGGTTGGTGATTTAGACAGCTAGCCAGGGCATCGGTAGCAAGCTAGCATAGGATGGAGGTCTGTTGTTAGCCACCTCTTGCGTTCCGTCAGTAGATTAGTGGGGTTCCGTGTGGTAGAGGGGATTAATCCAAATCACACAACAACAACAAAAATAAAAACAATAGATATAGTTATAGAGGCCCAAGAAGAAAACATAATAATAATAATAAATAAAATAAATAAAATGAAAAAATAAAAAAATTGTCCGATTGTCTATTCAGATAGCAGCCGGTAAGACAGCTAACGGTTAGCAGGCCGCAGATGGGCGTTCAGGTAACGTCGCGACGGAGGAGCCAGCCGAATAACTCCTTCGGGTAGATAACGTCGGCAGTCCAGTTGTGAAGGCCCGGTGGGGCTCCGCGAAGGCAGTAAAACGGGTCCGGATAGGTGACTGCAGCCCAGGTGTGATTGCTGGAACTCAGGAGTGATTGACGGAGCTTGCTAGCTCCGGAATAATTTATGTTTGCTCCGGAATCGACGAAGGCCGATAGTCACACGGATAGCAGCTAGCTAGCTGTGAGATCCGGGTATGAATGTCCAGAGAGCAGTCGAAATCCAGGGACATGGAGAGAAAAATTGGTCCGTTATGTTCCGTTCCGAGCCGCGCTGCGCCGTACAGAACTGACGATAGATTTTCGAGCTAAAGGATAGCTGATGACCACAAACCGTGGTTAGCTGAATACTAACGATTTGCCAGTAAAGGAGCTAACTAGCTTCTGAACTAGCTTCTGGATTAGCTTCTGGCTAGTTTCAGGCTAGCTTCTTGGAGCTAGCTTCTTGGAGTTTCTGGCTAGCTTCTTGGAGGATTACAGATCTGAGGTAAATAATACTTTTTTATAAATATACATTGGTGAGGCGGGTTGCAGGAGAGTGTTTTGAAGATGAGTTGATGGAAAATAAAAATAAAATGTATGTGAAAAAGTTGTAAATATATATATATACAGGACACGACAAGACGAGGACAAAAGACGTCTGAACTGTTATGCCACCTTGGCTGGTAAGTCATCCAACAATGATGGATGATCTGCATAGACTTCAAGGATATCTAAGCATATCAATGTATAAATGTGTAAGAACAGACCTTATAAACTACAGTATATTAAAAATGGTTTCATGAAAAACCCCTTTGTGGAGCATTTATGATGAACATGCTGATGCTAGAGGATTCACATGGGATAATATAAAGATGTATGAAATATGAATATGTATTAATATACACATAAGTATTTCTGAAGTCTCCAGTGAAAATAGTGGAATTATCTGTCATGGCATCAGTTCTCTAATGGTAAATATGTCTGAATAATCACTCAATATTCCTGATATTTCATCATATGAATATCTCCTTAGTTGCAGTGTGTGTTTCTCAAGACAAATTTAGGGCAGGCAGTTGTAGCATGGGGGGGGGGGTTACACACACAGTCATTTTTTATTCTAATAAATCACAAACAGCTGTAGTTTCCTCATCTCTCCTCTCAGTAATATTCTACATTACAGTTGATCAGTTAGAAATGCAGACTGCATCTGGGTTTACGTTTGGTTTTGCTAGACTGCCGTTTACTTAGTATTTTACTGTACCTTCTAGCAGTAAAATGGTCATTTCATAACAATGATCAAACTATAGCTGCAGTACATGGTTTGGTTTGAAATAACCATCATTACATGTGGAACCACAACTGGTATTGTAAGTACCACAAAGCATTGCAACACACAATTTATAATAACCACCAACGGAACAGTAACACACACACATGTACACACACGTACACATGCAAGCACGCATAAACACACACACACACACACTGGAATAAAATGACGCAATTAAACTTAACATGCAGCTGTATCAATTTCATTTATAATTTGCAGTGTTTACAAAATAATACGGTATACCCAGCCTACTGTCAGCCAGCCCCGAACTGTTCTCAGTTACCACCCTGGGAAGCCAAGGAAACTGGGACTCAGCAACAGTCTTACACACACCCAGACACACTCGCTCTCACACACACACATACACACACACTCGCTCTCACACGCACATGCACACTCACTCTCTCACACACACACACACACACACACACACACACACACACACACACACACTCACTCTCACACGCACACACACACACACACACACACATTAGACCTTCCATTCAGTAATGCCAGTAGTCTCCGCCTCCCCGCTTCCTCTCCATCCCTTCATTAGTCATTCTGAGGGGTGATGGTTTACATCGCTGTGTTCTGGCAAGATTGACTTACTAAACAGTATGTGTGTGTGAGAGAGAGAGAGAGAGAGAGAGAGAGAGAGAGAGAGAGAGAGAGAGAGAGAGAGAGAGAGAGAGAGAGAGAGAGAGAGAGAGAGAGAGAGAGAGAGAGAGAGAGTGTGTGTGTGTGTGTGTGTGTGTGTGTGTGTGTGTGTGTGTGTGTGTGTGTGTGTGTGTGTGTGTGTGTGTGTGTGTGTGTGTGTGTGTGTGTGTGTGTGTGTGTGTGTGTGTGCGTGGGTGTGTGTGTGTGTGTGTGTGTGTGCGCGCGCGTGTGTGTGTGTGTGTGTGTGTGTGTGTGTGTGTGTGTGTGTGTGTGTGTGTGTGTGTGTGTGTGTGTGTGTGTGTGTGATCTCCTACCTGTTATTGTGATGTTACTGTAGATGTTGGAGACCTGTTCCTTGAGGAGGACGAGCTGCATCTGAGCTGCCTTCTCTCTCTGCAGTTCCAGCATCATGACAGGGTGGTTGGCCAGCTTACAGCCCCTCTGTTTGTCCAGGGCGATGTCACTACGTACTATGTCTGAGGGTGGACACAGAGACCAGAAACGAGTCATTCTAGTAGAAATGTGTTTATCATGCTAATAAAGCTTGCTTGAATTTCAATTTCTCCAGAACAAGTATAGGCCTATGGTTAAACATGGATATAGAAGATTTCAACTGCATCTAAAGTATATTTAAACATCTCAAAACATTGTATAATCATATTGGGAAAACAACACAAGAAATAAAGATGACAAATTAGTTTTGAACATTTTTGTAAATTAATAATCAAATCCATAATGCCTAACTCACCATCTTCGTAGTTCTTTAGGTAGTAATCTGGGCCGGGGCCTCTGAACTTGGCAAGGTTCTTCAGGTTGTGGAAGTGGAGGAAGTCTGTTCTCTTTCCTCCGAACCTCAGATAGGCTGGGGACAGACCTCGGGCTAGGGTTACTAAACGCTTGGAACTACACAGGGAGACAGAGGACTGATAAGAATATGTTCACAAATACATCTGAAATGTTGTTGTTTAAGTATCAAAACAAATGGCATGAAAAACCCAACACGATTACAATGTATTTAAGATTATGCATATACACAACGTATAAATACAACTCTGAGAAGAAATTACTTTTACTTTGATGTTATTCTGAAAATAATTTCCGTCGTGGGCATATGGTCGTTGCACTATCCAGCACTAGCGACATACTCAACAGAGGCTGAGAACTACTTTCACTCGACAAACAGCTCACGTAATAAAACAATGACCGTTTTATTTACATGATATCGCTTGCTAGCCCTGTACATTCAGATTCAGCAAAAGAAAGCTAGACATGCAGCCAATTTCATTTATCACGGGAGTACTTTAGAGTGGTTTTTAGATGTCACGGGGCAACATTTATGATGGTGCCCAGAAAGACCCAACTTTCTTCCACACTCTCTGGAAAGTCCCTATCCATGAGCTTTCCAGACTGGCCTTCCAAAATACATTTGACTATTCTTCCCACTTATAGGTTTCTCTGAGAGTCAAGCGAGTGAACCCTACTCGTATTTACATAATGGCCTTGTAAGTAGGACATGACAGCTTTTCCATTATAACCGGACTATTATGACCCTCTCACCGTGCCGCTGTTAACCGTCTATCAATAATATATCTCTCGGCTCTAGAATAGAAATCGTGTAAAGGATTACGTTCCATTCTACTGTTGTGTCACCAAACTGGACACGGAATGAAAAACAGAAACGTTCTACTTTTCGACCGTAGCCACATTGTAATTTGTGCATATCATTAAAAGTGGACCACCAAAAAAACAGTGGAGCAAATAAATCCCATGCAAGACATTTTCACATGCAGATTGCACTTGTTTTCTGTATTATTCAAGGAATGACATTCCATTGGCTTACTTTTTAAAATAACATTTGAAACGGGTCATTATTTGTTTACAAAATCTCATTTGACCAAAAACATGGAGAAAATGAAAGTTTTATAGTAGGCGTATATTTATTATTTATGTCACATTCTTCTAAATTAAAGGAATATTTCCCATTCATTTAAATTACTGGAAATTGTACTGTAGCTTTAATGCAGTGTTCAATAATATTTTTGGGGATTAGCATTTAGACCTACCTTATTGTGTTGTTTTTGTAAACAGAATATAGCCCGACACATTCCATGTTGTGATTTTAGCCGAATTCATGCAGACTTGATAACGTGACATTTTTATGATAATTGTAGACTATTGTAGTAGTTAAATCACCGAGCTTTGTATTTTGATAATTGCCTTTTTATATCTCTAAAATCCACCCGACCGAGCAAAAAAAAAATGAATTTAGGCCATGGATTCAGTTTGCTTGAGCGGTAAATGATCAGATATGACGATCACCAAAGTTTCCTCTAGGCCTGTTAATTCAAATATCGGTTCATATAAACGTCAACACTACATTTTAAGAAAGAAATCTGGGATAAATGTTTTAGAAAATGTGCATTGAAATAGTCAGTGAATACAGACAGAGGAAGGTAGTGAAAAGTATGAACCAAAGTCAAGCAGAAACGTGCTGGAAGGCTATAATTGTTTAATCACATGAGGGTGTTATTGATATTATGATTATTATGATTATGTTCATTATGCAAATCATTATCATTATTATTATTAAATTGATGCAGACAACATTTACTTGCTGAAGGTTGATACCATACAAATCAACCAGACAATACACAAATATTGAATTGACAGCATCGACTGAAGTCGTAGCTCCATATGATTGAAAGCGTTCTTCTAGTAATAACAATTTTCATCAGGTTAACCCAGAATTCAATTTTTGCTAAAATCCTGACCCTAAAGTTTCCACTGACTGATGAAAGTTCAATCTGGGAACGTTGCGCAATAGCTAAAGCTGATTGGAAGCTGAAATGTGTTAACTTCAAGGGCACCACATTATGTGGCTCCAATAATATCTGAGTAGCTAATTCCAACTGTTTTTCAGGATCACAAACATGTCGATATAGAGTAATACAAACTGATACTCAATTGCATTTCCAACGAATCATTCTTAAATCATATAGCTATGTTAAAATGTCATGACCTCGTTCTCTCCTCCCAGACAATAACAGTGGACCTTTCTTTGGAAATAAGAAACCTCTGTTTACGGAAAGTCTTTAGGGAGCCTCATATGCACCATGTTACCTGCTACTCGCAATATAAACGATCCTCCTCCATACCCAACCTTTTGCGATGCAGTCGTGAACTATATATATATATATATATTATTCCACTTCTAATCCTATTATTAACACCACCAGGTTAATAAAGAGATGTTTATAAGTTACATACTGTGTACCCACTTGGCACAGACGTGACTTCAACGTCTCTTCCACGTTTGCCACGGGAGAATGACGTCAAAAAGGTGTTAAAATATGTCTAAACTGAAATGAGAAAATAGGCGACTATACTATACAAACAAATTGGTAACGCCTCGATAACACCGACTGTGTCCTTGTGCAAAATGGTACGCAGCATCATCTGGATATGTGTGCAACAGTAGTTCAACATTCACCTTCTGTTACCATTTCTGGCAAGCCGTCCTCGCATACAGTTTGATACATACGTTCGATAAATCCAACATATGCACCACACAGAACGCCCTGCAACTGCCTCTGCAACGAAATGCTGCAGTTCAAACGCAGCATTCCATTGGAAATGAATGTACTTCTGATGTACCAAAAGGCAAAACACTGTCGGTGTGATCGAGACCTAAAGCTCGACGACGTTATTATGAAGTTAGGCCTGCTACAATCTCTAGCCCACTCCACATTTTCATATACCCCATATCGAATGTTACCTAAACAAAGGCCCGATGCACAAATCGACATCAACCAACTATCTGAAATGTTTTAACGATTCCCCAAAATCATAATATAGTAATACAACTGAATCCGATCATGCTCAACGGAGACATCTAAACCAAAAACAATGCATTTGATCCAAACATGAGAATAAGATGGTAAAGCCGATACAGCAGACAGAGTGATAAGGGAATCTACCTCAGGAAGTCCAGCCACCCGTCCTTTATAATGGACGGATCCAACTGTAAAGAGAGGAAGTTGTCGTTAAGAACATGTACTGGACTGCGGGTGTTGACATCCAGCAGAATCAGCGTCCTCTCCATTAACCCTGTTCTCTTCCCCCCGCCGCCCGGTGCAGGTCTCCGGTAGGTCGACGAAGTGGAGATCACCGACTGCACCATCAGAGCAACGGATGCCAGCCACAGAGGGGAGCCTGGGAAGGGACATGTCGTCGGTTTGGGCATCTTCCTGGCTTGGTACCACGGATGGAACACTGTTTTTTAAATTAAGGCCGTGCTCTGCGGTTTGAGGGAAAGTGAGAGAAGCAATAGTTATACCTTATAGTCCGAATGCACTCTCCTTTTCCTTTGAGGGAAGAGATCTGTCTTTCTTTCTGTCCGTCTCCCGCTGCGCCCCCCGCCCCTCCGTGTTTTTGAGATCTGGAAAGGGTAGCGCACGCCCTGGGCCAGCCTTCCCGATAGAGAGGGCCATGAGCCGGAGAGGAAGCCGCACCGCCCCGCTCCAGGACTCAGCAGTGTTTTTTTCTATAAGGTACTGTATGAAGGCTCATACTAACCTTGAGGTGTAGGGGAGAAAACAGTGATCAGGGGGAGCTATTTATCAATATTCTAAGTGCGCATCGCAGAGCTCAACAACAGACTATTTCTTGTTTGTATGACTTGTGAACTTGATGTGCCTGCCACAAAACATCAATTTTCATGTAAATTGAATTGTGTATAAAACAAATGTATAATGAAATCATAACATTCATATGAATGTAGACTCATTTTAGATTTCAAAGTTATTTTTATGGTTTTCCCATGAGGAACTTGGCTTATACGCAGAACGTCAATAGAGGAAGAAACTAAATGGAAACGCGTCAAATAACGGTGCTTATGAAAACAAACTGGGAGAGAGAGGGACGCCTTATTTGGCCTACCGTGCAGGCCTACCGTGCAGGCCAAATGACCATTTCCTCGTTTTACCAGTCAAATATAGGCCTCATTCCTTCTTGTAAATGGCAACAATATATTTTCATGTTTTGTCACTCTCGGACAAAACAATACCAACACATCCCTATAACAAATGAAATGATTAAAAACAGGCGTTATGAAAACTGTGTATTCAAAAGTATTCTCTAGAAATAGCCTACTTAGGCAAAAACTAGTGGACCATGGATCTTGGAAATAAGTGAAGATTTGGGTAAAAAACAAATCGAATTAATCACGGAAATTACAATTGCAGGGCCACGCAGGAGCCTGACCATTTATATTTTCCAATTATCTGTGAATCACAAATCTCTTATGAAAGAAAGTTGAATGCCTAGGCCTTGTAAAACAAATACACGTCCAAGTAAATAAATTAAATATAGACCTATTGATGTTGTTAAACTTTTGAACGGAACGGTTTTTTACACTGTGATTGAAAAGTGAATTCCTTGGGGTACGGTCCTAGATCAGTAAGGCCAACAAGACGAGGCAAGATACTAGTTGGCTATGCGATAACATATGTTGTTGTGTTGGTTCTACGCACAAGTAGGCTGTGTAATGGCCAAATCTGTATTCAATTGTGTTTTATTCAAATAGCGCAGCTTCGATCACCAGGCTAATGTTTTCTCATAGATTGATCTGTGCTAATATGTTTACAGTTTAACCCGTGACTTCATCGCGCTTTTACAGGCTTAACCATGATCAACCCTGAGCTTTGGAGAACACAACCAAACTCAGCCGTACTTGGTGCGCTTCCAAAAACATATGTAAAACCAATTTAGAACTCTACAGCCTATAGATTAAACATACATATAAAAAGGTTGTATAAAGTCTCTCTCCAGATGTTCTTTGATCAGAGGGCCTACACACAGCTTGGTCGCTGGTGGTTATCCCAACAACTTCTCCTCACCTCGGTCTGGCCCGTCTCAGCCTAATGGCTCTGGTCGTCTGAGGTCACTGATTGTAGGCTACTTCCGTGGAGAGAAAGTGCCTGATGCACTGTGATTTGGAAGACTAAGATATGGAAAGAACTTTGCGTAATCCCCTCTGTTAAAGTTAACAGGTTGTATTGTCTACTTAACCAACTTCATGTTGAACGCACCAACATTAAGACATTCAAACAACTCTTAGAAATCTCGATATTAATTATTGAAAGTTCGTGAGGCCTGGTTCTACTCTACATGCTATTTAGCAGGCGCTTTTGACCAAAGAAATGCACAGTCACGCGTGTATACATTCATGTATAGGTAGATCGAACCCACTATCCTGGCGTTGAAAGCGCCATGCTCTACAAACTGACCTAAAGAGAACCATAGAAAAACAAAGGTAATGTGGAGACAAACATCGAAGGGACATGTACGACAACGTCTTTAGCAGCTAGGGCAACGGAGAGCAACGAGCCAGTTGCTGTTCATCGATCATGGGTCAGCAACTGTTCATAGATATGTGGTCCAGGATCAGACACGCACCCCAGGGTCCTATAAGACCCTGTCCATCTATTCCAAATATGCACCTCTAACAACGGGGAGCAAACCTCTGCCTCCCTTTCAGCCTCTCCAAACATCTCTACCTCTATATATCAATATCTTCATATCGCAGTGGGATATTCGCTTGATCCATCACTTTAGCAGGAAAAGGAATTAGTCGTTGATATGTCCCGCCACGGCTGTATCGGTCATATGGCAACCGAACAGAATCCCTCTTCAGGTTACGGTCTTTCACTGCATGTCTATGGCAGATAGACGTCATTTGGAGCCTTTTGATGTGCGTTTTAAGATGTCGAAGACATATTGTGTAAAGTGTTTGGGATTGAGAGGTATACACAGTATGTGATTTTCATAAAGGTTATATTTGTTTCCCCATTAGTTGTTATTAAAATGTTAAATAGAACACAAAGGGATTTATAACAAGTATTTAGTGCCCCACTCCCTGAACAATATGGAGACGGATAGGCTATGGTGAATGCAATTAGTAAAAAAACACATTGTTCTGATACTCAAATAGATGGGATAAAGCCACAGTCTGTAAGATTTCCAGAAATTACAACTAAATTAAATATAATATAAAGAGTACCTTACATTAAATAAGTAGCCTACAGCAAAACATTAAGGACCAATAAGGCTCGCTATAGGCCTAGCCTACTTCATTGTTTATTTTCTTGTCATATAAGACTTGAATAACATTATAGAAACAAGTTGTTGCCTATGTGAAAATATATTTGAACTACTTCAAACAATTGGAGTTAAATTGTGATAGCACATTATCAAAATTGAAGAACATTAAAGTTGTGTTTCTAAGATAGAAAAATCGTAGAAGATTGTTGTGCTAAAATCGATCTGCGGTGGGTGTGTTGGTGAACTCGCTACCTTCAGACAGACGTGCATTTCTTGACTTTATCGTGTTTCTCATCACTGCACGGAAAATTTGCCAAGTGTCAAATTCGTTTCGACTTAGAAAATAACTTAGGCCAACCAACACTATTCTTCTGCTTTTAACACTTGTCGAATGTTTTCTCACGTCACCTTTTTTCATACTAACTTAAACTATTTACGTCAGATGGCATAAGCCATCAAAAGTGTGTGTAGCCTATCGTTGACTTTGAGTAATGACTTTCGGAAGGTTTTGACAAAATAATGACTAAATGTTAAATATTATGACTTTAGGAAAACTATAACTTTTCGACTCCATTCAACAAAAAATAAACAAAAGTAAGCCCTGGCCTTGTATCCAAGGTGAAAAAATCTCGACAAACTGTAAACAACACCACCATAGTCCTATACCCTAATAATAACATACTAATAATTATGACAATAATAATAACAACAACAACAGCCCTAATAGCCCAATAATATTATATTATAAACGAAAAATAGTAATTTACAGACAGTAGAACAACGAACACATCTCTACATGTAAAAGCCATTTCGTCTGTGAAGTAATTATAGCCGATATGAAAAGGTATATTGTTGAAATGTATGTAAGATTTGAACAGAATTTAAGAGATCAATAAGACCTTTACATGTTTGTGGTTATATGGCTTATTATTTCTTTACAATTATTCATATCTGACTTCGATTATGCCTCCAAATGAAAATATATTTTGGCAAATAAAAGTGATTTTGGAGCATGGTAGCAGAGAGGGAGCGGGGGCGAAAGAGTGAGAATAGGCTTTTTACTGACACACCACAAGCAGGATTTTAGACAAACTGTCTCAAACAGGTGAGGAAAGGGTCACGGCTTAAAAGGCGAATATTACTGAAGAAGTGTGAGGACCTGAAGAGGGGAAGCGTGCTTTTGTGTGAAATCTGCTGGGTTAGGAGGAGAATAGCAGAGGCAGAGAGGTTGGCCTACCACTGGACGAAAGAGCAACCAAGGGCCGGCTCAGCAGGACACAACGTTTTGGAACAAGGAATATTGTCGTCTCTATGGTTTCTATTCATGGCATTTCTTGTATCACTGTTAATCAAATGAACATGGCCCAAGTCCCTCCGTGTTCTTATCTGTGTTTTGATTTATCATAGTATTAAACCAAATGAATGGCGTGCTTTGCTAAATCTGCCCACATGGCTCGTTGTATGGCTTACATTAGTTTAACATGTAGGCTATACTAAAATCTGAAAATAGATTTTAAATTGACTTTGGCACCAGGCCTACAATTAAGAAAATCTCGTTTGCCTAAATCTGATTGGTTCCTGAAAAGTCTAAATAATATATAAATAATAATTGTGGTTATAAATAATTATAACATTAGAAATAAGGTCCAAAACATTGACCAATAATCTATTATTGGCTTTAAAATGCAACTATGCATTTAATACTATACTAATTAAATCACTTTAATGTCTATAACCTATAATGTGAAGTGAAATGACTTTACTCACATCAGGAGGCTAAATGAACAGCTCTACTTCAGTTGAAGAACCCCTTCAGCGGAATTTGATTCCAGAGCTGGTGGAGTGTCTACACTGCCATCTCATGGAATACTCTATAATAGTTTCTAGAACAAATCGACTGACCCAATGTGATAATGATGCTGATGATGATAATTATGATTAGGATGATAATTATTCTGGTAATTATGATGAGGATGATTGTGATGGTAATGACTCGGATGATGAGGAGGATGCCGATTGTGAAAAAACATAGCCTTATAGACAAACAGTGATACAAAGTGAACAAACGCACACGTACGCACTAGCCTGGCTGACGCACGACCCACGTGACTACAGAGCATGCTGTGCCTCAGTCTGGTGTTAGCGAGACTATACATACAGCGGTGGAAAAAGTACTCAATTGTCATACTTTAGTAAAAGTAAACATACCTTAATAGAAAATCACTAAAGTAAAAGTAAAAGTCACCCAGTAAAATAATAATTGAGTAAAAGTATCTGGTTTTAAATATACTTCAGTAGAGTGGTGGAAAAAGTACTCAACTGTAATACTTGAGAAAAATAAAAAGCACAAGTAAATGCTATACATCAAATTCCTTATATTAAGCAAACTAGACAGCACCATTTACAGACAGACAGGGTCGAACTCCAACACTCAGACATCATTTACTAACACAGTATTCGTGTTAAGTGAGTCTGCCAGAACAGAGGCAGTATGGATGACGAACGTTCTATTGACAGGTGCGTGAGTTTGACCATGCTGTTGTCCTACCTGAGCATTCGAAATGGTACAGTACTTTTGGCTTTCAGGGGAAATGATTGGGAGTAAAAAAGTACATCTATTTTTTAGGAATGTAGTGGAGTAAAAGTAAAAGTAGTCAAAAATATCAACAGTAAAGTAAAGTAAATAACCCCCAAAAACGACACACACACACACACACACACACACACACACACACACACACACACACACACACACACACACACACACACACACACACACACACACACACACACACACACACACACACACACACAGTAGAGTAGAGTATACTATTTGGTGTGTTTCTATGATTGTGGTCTCTGCACGGAGCGACAGACAGTCACCCTGGGAAGTAGCTCTGATGATGGGGCATTTCCTGTCTTCTATTTTTAGATTGTAATGGCACGCAAAATGACATTACGTCATTGTACTGCATGGGATTTTGTAAGGCCCACACATGCCCGATCTCTCTCTCGCTCGCTCTCTCTCTCGCTCACGGCCAACCCTCTCTTCTCTCTTTCCTCGGTGTGTGGCTGTCCAGCTGTTATGCTGATTCAAGCAGAGCCAGCGTAAAAACCGTAACCACGTGACCCAACCTCCGTCAATGTCCCTCTGTAGTTTATTCAGCATGATGGCTGCTGATGCTGCGGTAGCTTCCTCCTCACCTCATCGCATCTCACCTCATCCCTACCGCCAGCTGTCGTTTCACCTCTTCACCCTTATCAGCCTCCTCTTCTTTTTCCCAGCCCAGGCGAAGGGATTGCTTGGCGTCCGCCCAGAGGACACTAAAGCCGGGGAGCTGTCAGTGCAGGACGGGCTGCTCCAGGCGACCGAGGGTACGCGCTTCATGCTGCGGGTTTACTACGCAGCATCCTCGGTTACACAGAGAGCCAACAACCACTCTGGGAGTAGGAGACCAGAAGCTGCCGCTGCCGCACCATGGATCGCCTTCATAGAAGAACCAGGTGGAGAGCGAACGCGAGGAGAGGGGGAGAGACTGGTCAGTTTATTGAGTGTATTGACCATTTACCATTAAAGCTATGTATTAAATAGGTTTTATGAAATAACCTAAATATCGTGATAAAATATCAATTTGAATTTAGGTCCCTCCCAAACAGAACCCGTGCGTGGACGAGCATGCTCGGAGTTCTGACATCGAGCTCCTGGGTTCCTTCAGGTCTGCGTCCAGCCACAACTCTGTTCTAGGTCCGTTTATTTAGTCAATAGTTACGTTTTTATTGTTGTTCGATCTCAGTTTACATTTAAATAATAATAATAATCTTACATGTTATTGTGCGTTTTTCTTTTGTCTGATGATGACCTTCTTGGAATTTGATTCTGATTCTATAGTGGAGCTGCTCGCCAAAGACCTGCGCAAAGATGAGCGGATCAAATACTACTCCATGTGCGCGTTTGACGGGGTGAAGTGGGAGCATTTCAGCACCAGAGACTTCTGGCTAGCCGTGGTGGAGCGACCCCCGCATGCGGATGTGTGGCTCCAGTTGGGGGTGTCGGTGATGCTACTGGGGCTCTCTGCGCTCTGCAGCGGGCTGAACATCAGTATGCTAGCCATGGATCCCGTCGAGCTTCCGCGTTCTCCAAAACAGCGGCACCGAGAAGGAACAAAAATACGCACACAAGATCGAATCCGTGCGTAAACATGGCAACTACATCCTATGTACTGTGGTACTGGGAAACGTGCTGACCAACACCTGTTTCGTGGTGTGGATGTGCCAGATTATAGGGATGACTCCCACCTCCCTTGCTACCTGCACTTTCGGGATATTCTTCATAGGAGAGATCCTGCCTCACTCTGTGGCATCCAGACACAGCCTAGCCATCGCCTCCAAAACCATCTGGGCCACCCGGCTTCTAATGCTGGTCTCCTTCCCCATCTCCTACCCCATCTCCAAGCTCCTAGACATCATGCTTCACCAGGAGATCAGTAACTTCTACACCAGAGAGAAACTGGTGGCCATGCTGCGCGTCACAGACCCCTACCACGACCTGGTCAAAGAGGAACTCAACATCATCCAGGGCGCCCTGGAGTTACGCACCAAGACCGTAGAACAAGTTCACACCCCTCTGGCGGACTGTTATATGCTCTCTTCAGATGCTGTTCTAGACTTCTGTACTATGTCTGACGTCATGCAGAGTGGGTTCACCCGGATCCCGGTCTATGAGAACGACAGGTCCAACATCATTGATATCCTGTTCGTCAAAGACCTGGCGTTCGTGGACCCGGATGACTGCACCCCGCTGAAGACCATCACCCAGTTCTACAAACACCCCATGCACTGTGTGTTCAGAGACACCAAACTGGATGTGATGCTGGAGGAGTTCAAGAGAGGTAATAGGACGGGCTAGGGGCGGACGGGCCATCCGGGATTTCAGACCGGCTAGGGACAGACGGGCCATCCGGGATTTCAGATCGGGCTAGGGGCGGACGGGCCATCCGGCATTTCAGACCGGCTAGGGGCAGACGGGCCATCTGGCATTTCAGACCGGGCTAGGGTCGGACGGGCCATCTGGCATTTCAGACCGGGCTAGGGGCGGACGGGCCATCTGGCATTTCAGACCGGCTAGGGGCGGACGGGCCGTCTGACATTTCAGACCGGCTAGGGGCAGACGGGCCATCTGGCATTTCAGACCGGCTAGGGGCAGACGAGCCATTTGGCATTTCAGACCGGCTAGGGGCAGACGGGCCATCTGACATTTCAGACTGGGCTAGGGGCGGACGGGCCATCTGGCATTTCAGACCGGGCTAGGGGCAGACGGGCCATCTGGCATTTCAGACCGGGCTAGGGGCGGACGGGCCATCTGGCATTTCAGACTGGGCTAGGGGCAGACGGGCCATCTGGCATTTCAGACCGGCTAGGGGCAGACGGGCCATCTGGCATTTCAGACCGGGCTAGGGGCAGACGGGCCATCTGGCATTTCAGACCGGGCTAGGGGCGGACGGGCCATCTGGCATTTCAGACCGGGTAGGGGCGGACTGGCCATCTGGCATTTCAAGTCGGCCTAGGGGCGGACGGGCCATCTGGCATTTCAGACCGGGTAGGGGCGGACTGGCCATCTGGCATTTCAGGCTGGTCCATTTTTTGGCCAGTGGGCCTGTCAATTGTTTTCTTTGTGTGCAAAATTATAATTATCTGGATAATAATGGGGGTAAAACAAAAAATGGGCCGATGTGGGGGCCTCAAGGAAAACATTTTCTCCAAGGTAGATTTCTGGTCCCAGTCCGCCCCTGGGCCAGGTAGATCCCACTCACACCTGAGCTTAGTATACACTGTTCTATAGAGAAAAAATGTATTGCAAAATCAGATAAATATGTAGGAAATGCACCACCATTTGGTAAGAAAATACATACATGTTACCAATCAGAGCACACAGACTAATGAGCTCACTGTTTATAAATCACATGATTACTGCCATTCAGTCACCTCCACGCTGTATCACATGGTCTATGAGAAAAAACAATGATAGTGATCTATAGATAAGTGCAGTGTTCAAGTTAGCCTTTACCCGTTCCATTACACCACTTCCCCCGTCCTGAAAAGCAGAGAATCCAGGGTGTATATAAATCCAGTTATGCTCTGGACAGTCAGTCATATAAGATGACACAGGCTCAGCAGGTCCAAGTGGAGGTGATGGTTTAGGCTGCTGTATGTCACAGAAAGTTATTATCCATATTCATAATCCATTAAACAACTTCCTTGAAGCTATAAAAATGTATAATAATATAGGTGCAGTGCATGTTGTTTTACAGGGTCAGCCATAGAAGAACGTCGCCCCTGGAGCAAATTAGGGTTAAGTGCCTTGCTGAAGGGCACATTGACAGATTTTTCACCTTGTCGGCTCGGGTATTTAAACCAGCGACCTTTCAGTTACTTGCCCTAGTGTTCTAACTGCTAGGCTACCAGAAGAGACGTCACAAGTGACTGTAAACGGTCCTTAGTGTCTCCATCCATGTAAGAATGTTGAAGGAAGCTGGAGGCTGGAATAATCTCTTCTAATTACCATGACAACCAGAGTATGAATCATCGTGTTCAGCCGTCAGCCAGGGGAATGCGCAGGTGTGTGTGTGTGTGTGTGTGTGTGTGTGTGTGTGTGTGTGTATGTGTGTGTGTGTGTGCGTGCGTGCATGCGTGTGTGTGTGTGTGAAGGGTTTGTGTTTATACTCGGTACATTCTTAGCAGCTATATAAAAGTAATGTAGATTGTTGAGTGGATGACATGAACAGGCATGGTTTCTCTCCCGTGTGTTGCATGGTAAACATAAGTAAACATAAGTAGATTTCATGTGCTCTGACAGTTAGCAGGAATCACACTGGAGGCTTTGGGACGGAGACAGCAGTGTCCACTAGGACGAGAGCTTATTTAAAAGGACTAGGGCTTCTTTCATATGCTATTCAGATTGACACGGTTGGCTTGTCCGTGAGGGCTCAGAGATGGTCATCTGAACGGTTTAATTATGGAAATGAGTTGGATAAGAGGGCCTTATTCAATCAACATTATTTTTGTGGAGTGACTCAAAGTAACAGTCACGGTTTCAATTAAATGTATGTTTATCACATTCTTCATCATCTGGTTGTCTGTGGTCGACGGCAGTAGAAGTGGAACTTCCAGAGCTGCCTGTCCACCATTGCAGACGCAGTCTCCTCTTCCTCCAGTCTGGTGTCACATTTAAGAGGGTCCACACACATGATTCCTGGGTTGCCCCTGCTGCTGGTTCCCTTGCTGCTGTTGGCCAGAGGATCAGTTCACTGGCAGATATGTTCCATTGTCTGTAAGAGCATCTGAGGAGAGCAGGGATGCTGGCCCATGTTGACTCCAATGCTTCACAAAGTTGAGTCAAGTTGGCTGGATATCCTTTGGGTGGTAGACCATTCTTGGTACAAACAGGAAACTGTTGAGTGTGAAAAACCCAGCACTGTTGCAGTTCTTTACTCAAACTGGTGCGCCTGGCACCTACTACCATTCCCTGTTTCTTGTCTTGTCCATTCACCCTCTGAATGGCACACTGTACGTACACAATCCATGTCTTAACTGTCTCAAGGCTTAAAAATCCTTCTTTAACCTGTCTCCTCTCCTTCATCTACACTGATTGAAGTGGATTTAACAAGTGACATCAATAAGGGATCATAGCTTTCACCTGGATCCACCTGGTCAGTCTATGTCATGGAAAGAGCATTTGTTCCACATTTTTTTGTACACTCATTATATATTACGTTTGAGTTTCAGATTATTTGTATTTTTACAGGGACAGTGCACATTATTCAAAGTTTTATTAAAAGTGCCAGTTTTAGCCATATAGCTCATTTTCAACCACAGTCCCTGGGCAGGTTACACAATTCCAAATCCAATGCAGACAGACAATGAGCAGTGAGCACACGCAGAGAAAC
>NC_034198.2:31700285-31705285 GCF_002021735.2 Oncorhynchus kisutch | reverse complement strand
TGGTATAAAGGTTTGGCTTGGAAAGGGGTTTTCGCCTGGTCACAGACAGCTGTGGTGTTGTGCAATGGAGTCCACAAGCAATGGGAAAAGGGGAGAGGAGAAGCGCGAGTAAATGCGAGAAGGAATTATACAATGAGCAAAGTGATCATGCTGTTTGTATGTGGCTGCTATGCAAGTTATCTGTGTTTGCGGGTGATCAGGGGTGTATTCATTCCGCCGATTCTGTTGAAAAACATTTCTAAACGGAAGCAAATGGAACGAAATGGGGATGAACATACCTGAATTTGTCCAATAGAAACTCTTGTTTGCAACCATTTGACTAATGATTACACCCTATCAGCTAGATGCAGGCAAGAGTGTGCAAGGCGGTATTGAATATGTCACTCTGTCACATTGATTACTCAAATCTATCTCTCGACCTGTGCGTACCTACATTGTGAACTTTCATGGGTAGGCTAGGTTGTAGCAACCTCATGATGGGTATAGGGAAAATTAGAGTATCATGTAGTAGAAATAAGGCCTCCCTCATCTTTAACGTCACCGACCACCACTGACGTGCACACTTAAAATAGACCTAAACTTCTAACTACCCAGAACCATACTGCTTCTCATTTTAATTTCCCTTTAAAACGTCTTAATCCCTGATTTTGACTAAACACAGACACATCCTCTCTCCCTCTCCCTCTATCCTTCCTTCCCTCTCTCCCTCCTTCCCTCTATCCTTCCTTCCCTCTCTCCCTCTCCCTCTATCCTTCCTTCCCTCTCTCCCTCCTTCCCTCTATCCTTCCTTCCCTCTCTCCCTCTCCCTCTATCCTTCCTTCCCTCTCTCCCTCCTTCCCTCTATCCTTCCTTCCCTCTCTCCCTCCTTCCCTCTATCCTTCCTTCCCTCTCTCCCTCTCCCTCTATCCTTCCTTCCCTCTCCTTCCTTCCCTCTCTCCCTCTCCCTCTATCCTTCCTTCCCTCTCTCCCTCCTTCCCTCTATCCTTCCTTCCCTCTCTCCCTCTCCCTCTATCCTTCCTTCCCTCTCTCCCTCCTTCCCTCTATCCTTCCTTCCCTCTCTCCCTCCTTCCCTCTATCCTTCCTTCCCTCTCTCCCTCTCCCTCTATCCTTCCTTCCCTCTCTCCCTCCTTCCCTCTAACCTTCCTTCCTTCCCTCTCTCCCTCTCCCTCTATCCTTCCTTCCCTCTCTCCCTCCTTCCCTCGTTTTCCTTTTAATCTCTCTTAGTTTAACTTTAATCATTGGGGATAAATGACCTCCATTTTCAGCATGAATAATTTAGACTTAAAGTGATGGATGTACATCCTGAGAACACTCACACTCCCTCCCCCCTCCCCCAGATCATAAATATAGTTTGAGAAAGAAAGATCACTAGCACACACACACACACACTCACACAAACGTAGCATCTACATAGAGAAACAGCTTGGTGGTGTGTGTGTCTATATATAGACATTTGCTTATATTAGTTTATATTGTGTGTTGTTGATGATGATGTGTTAATACTGTATTTGTGGAGTGTGTTGATGATGTGTTGATACTGTATTTGTGGAGTGTGTTGATGATGTGTTGATACTGTATTTGTGGAGTGTGTTGATGATGATGTGTTGATACTGTATTTGTGGAGTGTGTTGATGATGATGTGTTGATGATGATGTGTTGATACTGTATTTGTGGAGTGTGATGATGATGTGTTGATACTGTATTTGTGGAGTGTGTTGATGATGATGTGTTGATATTGTATTTGTGGAGTGTGATGATGATGTGTTGATACTGTATTTGTGGACTGTGTTGATGATGTGTTGATACTATATTTGTGGAGTGTGATGATGATGATGTGTTGATGATGATGTGTTGATACTGTATTTGTGGAGTGTGATGATGATGATGTGTTGATACTGTATTTGTGGAGTGTGATGATGATGTGTTGATACTGTATTTGTGGAGTGTGTTGATGATGTGTTGATATTGTATTTGTGGAGTGTGTTGATGATGTGTTGATGATGATGTGTTGATGATGATGTGTTGATACTGTATTTGTGGAGTGTGATGATGATGATGTGTTGATACTGTATTTGTGGAGTGTGATGATGATGTGTTGATGATGATGTGTTGATACTGTATTTGTGGAGTGTGATGATGATGATGTGTTGATACTGTATTTGTGGAGTGTGATGATGATGTGTTGATACTGTATTTGTGGAGTGTGATGATGATGTGTTGATATTGTATTTGTGGAGTGTGTTGATGATGATGTGTTGATACTGTATTTGTGGAGTGTGTTGATGATGATGTGTTGATACTGTATTTGTGGAGTGTGATGATGATGATGTGTTGATATTGTATTTGTGGAGTGTGTTGATGATGATGTGTTGATGATGATGTGTTTATACTGTATTTGTGAAGTGTGATGATGATGATGTGGTGTTGATGATGTGTTGATACTGTATTTGTGGAGTGTGATGATGATGATGTGTTGATACTGTATTTGTGGAGTGTGTTGATGATGTGTTGATACTGTATTTGTGGTGTTGATGATGTGTTGATACTGTATTTGTGGAGTGTGATGATGATGATGTGTTGATATTGTATTTGTGGACTGTGTTCCTGTCTCCTAGATCTCGAGGAACCACTACCAGAATGCACTAACAGCCAGTCTTATGGACAGTGTACCCCAGACCCCCGATCCTGAGGGGAGACCCACCCTCCCTGAGACCCGCTCCCACAGCATCGCCCTGCCCCTGACACACACATACACTCACCTGCAACCTGTCCTGGAACGACACACGCACACAGAGGACAACACTGGACCGCTCACCTCACAGCTCAATGAAAGGAGTCGCATAGTCCGTAAGTGGTGTGGTGCGTGTGAGTTACAAAACCTGTGTGTGTGTGTGTGTGTGTGTGTGTGTGTGTGTGTGTGTGTGTGTGTGTGTGTGTGTGTGTGTGTGAGACCTCTCATTGAATTGGTGGTCTGTCCTCTCTGTTATTGAGTTAAACCATGGAGGGAATTGATCATGATGCAGACGTGTCCAGCATGATAACCATCTCTAGCCGCTTCCCTCATGCTCAATACCTCACTGTTTGCAGCTAATGGGTCATTTGAGAAATCTTCTATCTGAAGATAGATCACTTCTATGCACAGAAGGGGTTGGAAGGAGGGGACAAGGGGGGGAGATTTGGAGACTGAAAACGGGTTACCACTTCACTGAGATGCAGCCTCTGTCCTGATTCTCACAATAGTACTATGTCTCCCTCTCCAGGCAGTAAGTCAGATGGACAAAGGAGCCCCAGTGACTCAGTGTTTCTACGGATGGATGACATTCTCTACATCCGAGAGGACCGACCGGAAGACTGTCAGGAAGACCAACCAGAGGAGCCACCAGAGAAGGAACCGGGAGACCTTCCGGAAGATCGAACAAAAGACTGTCCGGAGGACCGTCCAGAAGACCGTCTGACAGATTGTCTGGAAGGCCATCCGGGAAAATGGCTAGTAGAATGTCCAGAAGACCAGCAGGTAGAATGTCCAGAAGACCAGCAGGTAGAATGTCCAGAAGACCAGCAGGTAGAATGTCCAGAAGACCAGCTGGAAAACAGGCAAGAAGACCGGCTGAAATACCAACTGGAAAGCTAAGAAGGGAACGGTGAGGAGACCTGTGTTATATTACACCCAGCTTACATTGATAAACCGTGAGTGTGAGTTGTAAGCTTCTATAGCTGTTATATACAGTCGAAGTTTACATACACTTTAGCCAAATACATTTAAACTCCGTTTTTCACAATTCCTGACATTTAATCCTAGTAAAAATGTCCTGTCTTAGGTCAGTTAGGATCACCACTTTATTTTAAGAATGTGAAATGTCAGAATAATAGTAGAGAGAATGATTTATTTCAGCTTTTATTTCTTTCATCACATTCCCAGTGGGTCAGAAGATTACATACACTCAATTCGTATTTGGTAGCATTGCCTTCAAACGTTTCGAGTAGCCTTCCACAAGCTTCCCACAATAAGTTGGGTGAATTTTGGGTCATTCCTCCTGACAGAACTGGTGTAACTGAGTCAGGTTTGTAGGCCTCCTTGCTCACACATGCTTTGTCAGTTCTGCCCACACATTTTCTATAGGATTGAGGTCAGAGCCTTATGATGGACACTCCAATACCTTCACTTTGTTGCCCTTAAGCCATTTTGCCACAACGTTGGAAGGTATGCTTGGGGTCATTGTCCATTTGGAAGACCCATTTGCGACCAAGCTTTAACTTCCTGACTGATGTCATGAGATGTTGCTGAACAGCCTTTTAGGTTATGTCGATATAGGACTCGTTTTACTGTGGATATTGATACTTTTGTACCTGTTTCCTCCATCATCTTCACAAGGACCTTTGCTGTTGTTCTGGGATTTATTTGTACTTTTCGCACCAAAGTACGTTATTCTCTAGGAGATAGAACGCATCTCCTTCCTGAGCGGGATGACGGCTACGTGGTCCCATGGTGTTTGTACTTGCATACTATTGTTTGTACAGATGAACGTGATACCTTCAGACATTTGGAAATTGCTCCCAAGGATGAACCAGACTTATGGAGGTTACAATTAGTTTTCTTAGGTCTTGGCTGATTTCTTTTGATTTTCCCACGATGTCAAAGAAAGAGGCACTGAGTTTGAAGGTAGGCCTTGAAATACATCCACAGGTACACCTCCAATTAACTCAAATTATGTCAATTAGCCTATCTGTGTCGAGTCGCTAGGGCAACGGGCCTGCCTGCCCTGTTCTGAGAGGGGAGGGGAGGGGAGGGGGAGGGGAGGGGGAGGGGAGGGGAGGGGAGGGGAGGGAGGAGGAGAGGAAGAGGAGAGGGGAGGGAGAGGGGAGGGAGAGGAGAGGAGAGGAGAGGAGAGGAGAGGAGAGGAGAGGAGAGGAGAGGAGAGGGGAGAGGGGAGGGGAGGGGAGGGAGGGAGAGGAGAGGAGAGGAGAGGGGAGGGAGAGGAAGAGGAGAGGAGAGGAGAGGA
>NC_034198.2:31697475-31700185 GCF_002021735.2 Oncorhynchus kisutch | reverse complement strand
CAGTACCAAGGCCATGGTTTGCATAGTTAATGGTATTTATTTGTAGTCTTGTAGGTTGTAGCAGATTTTGTAATGGGCTTTGTTCATACACTTCTCAATTCTCTACTCTCTCTATGCTCCCTCTCTCTCCTCTCCACCCCTCTCTACTCTACACCTCTCTCTCTCTTTACTCTCCTCTACACCTCTCTCTCCTCTACACCCTCTCTTTGTCCTCTACTCTACACCTCTCTCTCTCTCTCTCTCCTCTACTCTACACCTCTCTCTCTGTCCTCTACTCTACACCTCTCTCTCTGCCCTCTACTCTACACCTCTCTCTCTCTCCTCTACTCTACACCTCTCTCTCTCTCCTCTACTCTACACCTCTCTTTCTTTACTCTACTCCTCTCTCTCTCTCTCCCCCCTACTCTACACCTCTCTCTATCTCTTCCCCCTACTCTACTCCTCTCTCTCTTTACTCTACATCTCTCTCTCTCTCCTCCCTACTCTACACCTCTCTCTCTCTCTCTCTCCTCTACTCTACACCTCTCTTTCTTTACTCTACTCCTCTCTCTCTCTCTCTCCCTCCCTACTCTACACCTCTCCCCCCTACTCTACTCCTCTCTCTCTTTACTCTACACCTCTCTCTCTCCTCCCTACTCTACACCTCTCTCTCTCCCCCTACTCTACACCTCTCTCTCTCTCTCCCCCCTACTCTACACCTCTCTCTCTGTCCTCTACTCTACACCTCTCTCTCTGTCCTCTACTCTACACCTCTCTCTCTCTACTCTACACCTCTCTCTCCTCTACTCTACACCTCTCTCTCTCTACTCTACACCTCTCTCTCCTCTACTCTACACCTCTCTGTCCTCTACTCTACACCTCTCTCTCTCTACTCTACACCTCTCTCTCTCTCTCCTCTACTCTACACCTCTCTCTCTCTCCTCTACTCTACACCTCTCTCTTTACTCTATACCTCTCTCTCTCTCTCTGTCCTCTACTCTACACCTCTCTCTCTCTACTCTACACCTCTCTCTCTCTCTCCTCTACTGTCCACCTCTCTCTCTCTCCTCTACTCTACACCTCTCTCTCCTCTCCACCTCTCTCTCTCCTCTACTCTACACCTCTCTCTTTACTCTACACCTCTCTCTCTCTCTGTCCTCTACTCTACACCTCTCTCTCTCTCTCTCCTCTACACCTCTCTCTTTACTCTACACCTCTCTCTCTCTCTCTGTCCTCTACTCTACACCTCTCTCTTTACTCTACACCTCTCTCTCTCTGTCCTCTACTCTACACCTCTCTCTCTCTCCTCTACTCTACACCTCTCTCTTTACTCTACACCTCTCTCTCTCTCTCTCCTCTACTCTACACCTCTCTCTCTCTCTCTCCTCTACTCTACACCTCTCTCTCCTCTACTCTACACCTCTCTCTTTACTCTACACCTCTCTCTCTCTCTGTCCTCTACTCTACACCACTCTCTCTCTCTCTCCTCTACTCTACACCTCTCTCTTTACTCTACACCTCTCTCTCTCTCTCTCCTCTACTCTACACCTCTCTCTCTCTCCTCTACTCTACACCTCTCTCTTTACTCTACACCTCTCTCTCTCTGTCCTCTACTCTACACCTCTCTCCCTCTGTCTTCTCCTCTACACCTCTCTCTCTCCTCTACTCTACACCTCTCTCTCTCTCTCCTCTCCTCTACACCTCTCTCTCTCTCTCTCCTCTACACCTCTCTCTTTACTCTACACCTCTCTCTCTCTCTGTCCTCTACTCTACACCTCTCTCTTTACTCTACACCTCTCTCTCTCTGTCCTCTACTCTACACCTCTCTCTCTCTCTCCTCTACTCTACACCTCTCTCTTTACTCTACACCTCTCTCTCTCTCTCTCCTCTACTCTACACCTCTCTCTCTCTCCTCTACTCTACACCTCTCTCTCCTCTACTCTACACCTCTCTCTTTACTCTACACCTCTCTCTCTCTCTGTCCTCTACTCTACACCTCTCTCTCTCTCTCTCCTCTACTCTACACCTCTCTCTTTACTCTACACCTCTCTCTCTCTCTCTCCTCTACTCTACACCTCTCTCTCTCTCCTCTACTCTACACCTCTCTCTTTACTCTACACCTCTCTCTCTCTGTCCTCTACTCTACACCTCTCTCCCTCTGTCTTCTCCTCTACACCTCTCTCTCTCCTCTACTCTACACCTCTCTCTCTCTCTCCTCTCCTCTACAGCTCTCTCTCTCCTCTCCTCTACATCTCTCTCTCTGTCCTCTACTCTACACCTCTCTCTCTCCTCTACTCTACACTTTTCTCTCTCTCCTCTACTCTACACCTTTCTCTCTCTACTCTACACCTCTCCCTCTCCTCTACTCTGAAAACATGGAAACATTATTAAAGTGACTAGTGTTCCATTATTAAGTGGCCAGTGATTTCAAATCTATTTATATGGGGCAGCAGCCTCTAAGGTGCAAGGTTATGTAACCAAGTGGAAGCTGCATAGTGATGGTGGATTTAACAGTCTGATGGCCTTGAGATAGAAGTTGTTTTTCAGTCTCTTGGTTCCAGCTTTGATGCACCTGTACTGACCTCGCCTTCTGGATGATAGCGGGGTGAACAGGCAGTGGCTCGGGTGGTTGTTATCCTTGATGATCTTTTTGGTCTTCCTGTGACATCGAGTGCTGTAGGTGTCCTGGAGGGCAGGTAGTTTGCCCCTGGTGATGCATTGGGCAGACAGC
>NC_034198.2:31649975-31692475 GCF_002021735.2 Oncorhynchus kisutch | reverse complement strand
AACACAGGGAGCTGAGGGTTTAGCTTCTGGGCTGAGAGGATGTGGATACAGGGGGCTGAGGGCTAGGGGGGTTGGGTTTGTACAGGAGCACATGGACTGGGTGTATGGAATGCACTGCTTACTGCTTTCCCTGTAGAATATTAGCCCAAATTCCCTTAGTTCTGCTATAACTATCTGCATGCACGAATCATAGAGCTTGGTGTACAATGATGTTTCCCCTAGACACTAATCAAAGGTCACTTCTGGCGTTTTATCCCCAAATAGTAAGGTTAGGATTGTGTATTGGGAAGCTGATGCTAGATCTGTGCCTACAGTGCCTTGCAAAAGTATTCATCCCCATTGGCGTTTTTCCTATTTTGTTGCATTACAACCTGGGATTTAAATTGATTTTATTTGGATTTCATGTAATGGACATACACAAAATAGTCCAAATTGGTGAAGTGAAATGAAAACAATGTCTTGCTATAATTTTATTTTTTTAAATGGACAAGTGGTGCGTGCATATGTATTCACCCCCTTTGCATCAAAGCCCCTAAATAAGATCTGGTGCAACCAATTACCTTCAGAAGTCACACAGTTAGTTAAATAAAGTCCACTTGTGGGCAATCTAAGTGTCACATGATCTGTCACATGATCTCAGTATATATACACCTGTTCTGAAAGACCCCAGAGTCTGAAACACCAAGTAAGCAGCACCATGAAGACCAATGAGGTCTCCAAACAGGTCAGGGACAAAGTTGTGGAGAAGTACAGAACAGGGTTGGGTTATAAAAAAATATCAGAAACTTTGAACATCCCACGGGGCACCATTAAATCCATTATCATTTTTTTTTGAAAGAATATGGCACCACAACAAACCTGCCAAGAGAGGGCCGCCCACCAAAACTCAAGGACCAGGCAAAGAGGGCATTAATCAGAGAGGCAACAAAGAGACCAAAGATAACCCTGAAGGAGCTGTACACTCCACAGAGCTGGCCTTTACGGAAGAGTGACCAGAAAAAAAGCCATTGCTTAAAGAAAAAATAAGCAAACAAGTTATGTGGGAGCCTCCCCCAAACTATGGAAGAAGGTACTCTGGTCAGATGAGACTAAAATGGAGCTTTTTGGAAATCAAGGAAAACGCTACGTCTGGCGCAAACCCAACACCTCTCATCACCCCGAGAACACCATCTCCAGCATAATGCTGTGGGGATGTTTTTCCATCAGCAGGGACTGGGAAACTGATCAAAATTGAAGGAATGATGGATGGCGCTAAGTACAGGGACATTCTTGAGGTGAAACCTGTTTCAGTCTTCCAGAGATTTGAGACTGGGACGGAGGTTCACCTTCCAGCAGGACAATGACCCAAAGCATACTGCTAAAGCAACACTCGAGTGGTTTAAGGGGAAACATTTAAATGTCTTGGAATGGCCTAGTCAAAGCCCAGACCTCAATCCAATCGAAAATCTGTGGTATGACTTAAAGATTGCAGTATACCAGCAGAACCCATCCAACTTGAAGGAGCTGGAGCAGTTTTGCCTTGAAGAATGGGCAAAACTCCCAGTGGCAAGATGTGCCAAGCTTACAGAGACATACCCCAAGAGACTTGCAGCTGTAATTTCTGCAAAAAGTAGCTCTACAATGTATTGGCTTTGGGGGGGTTAATTGTTATGCACGGTCAAGTTTTCAGGTTTTTTGTCTTGTTTCATGTTTGTTTCACAATAAAAAATATTTTGCATCTTCAAAGTGGTAGGCATGTTGTGTAAATCAAATGATACAAACCCCCCCAAAATATATTTTAATTCCAGGTTGTAAGGCAACAAAATAGGAAAAATGCCAAGGAGGGTGAATACTATCACAAGCCACTGTATTTAAGGACAACTCCTACCTTGGGACTCAGCTTGATGCAGAGAGGAGCAGGACACAGACCTGGGCTTATGAAAAGCCAGGCTGAATTGGATGTGTAGTTTTAGTGGAGGAGTTATAGTCTATACAAATCTGATAAGCATGAGAGAAAAAGACCTGTCTAATATAAGCTGACAGCTGAAGAGCACAGTCAGGATATCAGGACAATGTATCATTTTCAAGAACAGACAGACACCCCTGTAAAGTCAAACAGGCTCAGATGAGAGGAATGGATGTTGTTTGATAGGAATGTATGCCAATGTACACAGGGGTTTGGAGTTAGAGATGTATAGAGAGAGGAAGAGGTGTTATAGTGCCATTACTTTAATATATAGGTTGTCAGACAATGGGCTCTGTCCTATTCATTTGTAGCATTAATAATTCCCTAAAACCTGCCTGGGACCATCACTATTCACTACTGGTTAGCTGCTATTAGACTGAGCTTAAAATGAGCTGCTCTGGATTGTGCTGACAGATGACTGATTTACAGACAGCATATACAGAGGGAAGTAGAGAGAAACAAATGAAGAGAGATCCTGCGTCACAGCGCTGCACTGCAGGGAAGGTGGGTGGAGATGTGATGCACTCTGACTTCAAGCCAGTGCTTTCCTTGACGCACACAAACACGGGGGTGATCTATGGGGAGACTCAGTGGCATTGATTTACTTCGCCTGTAAGGACTCCACTGAACAGCTTTGTCCCTCCCACACACATCCTTATGACCTGACAAATAGCTGAGCTGGAGAAGTCAAAGAACAGAGAAACCAAGCAACTCAGTCTCATGCTCTCAGAGAAGATATTTATTGGTGAGGGAGACAGAGATTCAGCAGATAGAGATGTATATATATATATCAGAGAGGAAGAGGTGAAGGGAGAGGGATAACTGGGTCAAATATCTATCTTCTCCAGCAGGTGGTGCTATTTTGTTTCTTTCACTCACCAAGCAAAGAGTTTTTGTATGGAGGTCAATGTGTGTTGAATTTGGTTAACAAAAAAAATGTATGGCTTATTTTCTACATGAGGTTTACTTGATCTAATCGAAGTTTTGTAATGCTTATGTTGTTATGAGAGTACTGATATAAGTAGGATACGTGAAATCCGGTCAACTTTGAGAAAAAACACTTTATATCAGTCATCTCGAGATGGCTATGCATATTCATGACATGAGGCTAGCAGCGTAGCATCTCTCGCCATACAGGCGGTTGACGTCAACAACCCAAAATAAAATATTCTAAAAAGTATTAAAGTAACGAGATGTATCCACCAATCCAAAGAGAGGAATAGACGCTCAGCCGTCGTTCCACTCTGTGGACAAATCCCATTGTTAGGGAGGAGACATGCAGTACCAGTCAAAGGTTTGGACACACCTACTCATTCAAAGGTTATTCTTGATTTTTACTATTTTCTACATTGTAGAATAATTGAAGACCAAAAAACTATGAAATAACACATCTTCATTTTATTTATTTAACCTTTATTGAACTAGGCAAGTCAACTAAGAAGAAATTCGTATTTTACAATGACGGCCTACCCCAGCCAAACCCTAAGCCAGATGACGCTGGGCCAATTGTGTGCCGCCCTATGGGACTCCCAATCACGGCCGGTTGTGATACCGCCTGGAATCGAACCAGGGTCTGTAGTGATGCCTGTAGCGCTGAGATGTTTTATTTAACTAGGCATGTCAGTTAAGAACAAATTCTTATTTACAATGACGGCCCACCCCGGCCAAACCCTAAGCCAGATGACGCTGGGCCAATTGTGTGCCGCCCTATGGGACTCCCAATCACGTCCTGTTGTGATGCAGCCATTGAATAAGGGTATCCAAACTTTTGCCTGTTACTGTAGTTCTCATCATTATATCCAATTCTCTGTTATATAGATTATGTGGGAATTTAGGGATGGTTCAACAGTTTACAAGATCTTCAGAATATCAGGGTTCAGGATATCAGACCTCCCAATGAATGTTTTAAAAACTCCTCAATAAAAATACTATTCTGGACTCCTGTATTGCCAGTGTTCTTTGTTTCCTGCACTTTCATTCCCGATGTCATGAGAAACACTCAAAAAAAGAGAACTTGCACAAACAAAATATTATTTCTGTCCTGGTTCTCAGAAGAACTTTCCTAAGAATTACAACATACTGTGAGAAACAGGAAGGCAGTGACCTATACTGACTGGGCCAAAACACTACACACACGGATAACCACATAAAAACCCTGTTCTGATTCCAGGTTGTTTCTATGTTGTAACAGCATTCCATGACTCTGACACATGGTGGTGGGTAGACGTTTATTCAAGGCTTCAGTCAAAGCCCCTAGAGATACATAGGTTTTCACTTACAGACACTAGCTGTGAGCGCATTTCATTTGTGCAATTTTGAACATTACATGTATGTCATTGAGATGGTAGCTACTGATAATAATGCAACAATAATGCTACAGACAGAGACAGCATCAGAACAGACTGATTGGACATCCACATTGAGCAGACCCTTAATTAAAATGCTGAAAACAAAAAGAAAAAAGGGATTATTGCTCTCTGATTGAGAACAGTCCTATTTGTCCCTACTGAAAGCACCCCGGGACTTTGATAACAGTCCTATTTGTCCCTACTGAAAGCACCCCGGGACTTTGAGAACAGTCCTATTTGTCCCTACTGAAAGCACCCCGGGACTTTGAGAGCAGTCCTATTTGTCCCTACTGAAAGCACCCCGGGACTTTGATAACAGTCCTATTTGTCCCTACTGAAAGCACCCCGGGACTTTGATAACAGTCCTATTTGTCCCTACTGAAAGCACCCCGGGACTTTGATAACAGTCCTATTTGTCCCTACTGAAAGCACCCCGGGACTTTGAGAACAGTCCTATTTGTCCCTACTGAACGCACCCCGGGACTTTGAGAACAGTCCTATTTGTCCCTACTGAAAGCACCCCGGGACTTTGAGAACAGTCCTATTTGTCCCTACTGAAAGCACCCCGGGACTTTGAGAACAGTCCTATTTGTCCCTACTGAAAGCACCCCGGGACTTTGAGAACAGTCCTATTTGTCCCTACTGAAAGCACCCCGGGACTTTGAGAACAGTCCTATTTGTCCCTATTGAAAGCACCCTGGGACTTTGAGAACAGTCCTATTTGTCCCTACTGAAAGCACCCCGGGACTTTGAGAACAGTCCTATTTGTCCCTACTGAAAGCACCCCGGGACTTTGAGAACAGTCCTATTTGTCCCTATTGAAAGCACCCTGGGACTTTGAGAACAGTCCTATTTGTCCCTACTGAACGCACCCCGGGACTTTGAGAACAGCTTCCTCAACAGAGCGCTCCATACAGCTAAGGTCTGAGGTAATACAGGATTTTTACTTCAAGTCCCGTTGCACTAAAATAAACATGATTGTAAATATAACGTCCTACATATATTTAGTGCGTGACTGATTTGGTCAATTGATTGTTTCACTCTAGTACTTTTTCCAAGTCAAATACTGTTTACTTGGGTCACAGTTCATATTTTGCGACATTCGCTCT
This sequence comes from Oncorhynchus kisutch, assembly GCF_002021735.2. Taxonomy (NCBI): domain Eukaryota; kingdom Metazoa; phylum Chordata; class Actinopteri; order Salmoniformes; family Salmonidae; genus Oncorhynchus; species Oncorhynchus kisutch. The sequence goes on along the minus strand of NC_034198.2, from coordinate 31,687,073 downwards.
CAAGTGGACCCAAACAACTCCTCCTATAAAACATATTCAGGTGGTAAGTCAAACAGAATAGGGAATGTGTGTTTTACAATAGGAATGGAATCATCCTAAACGGGTAGTTCTTGAATTGTGGTGGTATTTGCGTGTCTTGCAACCATGAAAATCACTTTAAAATGACAAATAGTTACACATCAATATAACCAAAAACGTTTTGAACTGTTAATCTATGATAAAACATATATATTGTCCTTTATACTGCAAAACTTTGTTTATGCATTGTTTTTAAAGTACTTAGGGTAAGCAAATTGGCTTGTCCCAGTAGTGATGTGTAGAGGTGTACAGACATTGGCTTGTCCCAGTAGTGATGTGTAGAGGTGTACAGACATTGGCTTGTCCCAGTAGGGATGTGTAGAGTTGTTTAGACATTGGCTTGTCCCAGTAGTGATGTGTAGAGGTGTTTAGACATTGGCTTGTCCCAGTAGTGATGTGTAGAGTTGTTTAGACATTGGCTTGTCCCGGTAGTGATGTGTAGAGGTGTTTAGACATTGGCTTGTCCCAGTAGTGATGTGTAGAGGTGTTTAGACATTGGCTTGTCCCAGTAGTGATGTGTAGAGGTGTACAGACATGTTTTGGGGATTTAGATGTATTACTTTTAATGCTATGTATGAAATGTATGTATCAAAATGCATGTATCATATACATCAATAAAAACAAAAAGAGGCTATTAAAATAACTATTTATTTTAAAATAATATGTCTGTCCCTCAGGTGTCTGTCTTTGGTGTTCCTGCCTTGACAATCACTCATTGCAAATATAAACAAGAACCTTGAACATTCCCTCCAGTGGTAAACGTATCAGGGAGGGGTCCATATGGAAGAGAATTGTTAATTAATCACACCCAGTATGTCATACGTTTGAAAGACTCCATTGATACTTTGGTATGTCGAAATCCAAGGTGTCCCTCTGTTATTCAATTTAAAATGTAGGGAAATTACACTGTGAGCTAAATTATTAATCATGTCAAAAATTATTTTCAAAAAGCTAATGACTTTAGATTTGAGTATATGTTGCATCAATTTAAGAAAATAACCAAAAATGTCTCATTGGTGTTACTACTCCTACCGATGGCACAATGTTATCATAATGTCATTAAGCAGTCATCTTAGTTGATGTTGAATGGGAGGATACACTAAAACACATTTAAATAAACTAAATCTAGAATAATTAAGTCAATTGTTTTGCCAAAACGCCAGTCCCCAATGCCACAGCAATACTAATCACATTGTAATGTTAATAACATGATTAAGCAAAGGAAGATCATCACCAGCTAGTCTAATACACCCAGATACACTTGGCCTGTGTCTCAATAGTTTAAACACTATAGCTTATTTTCCATATCTCCTTTCCTTGTGTCCTTCCCTCCATGATCACTGATCTGGCTGTACAAGACAGGTGGAAGAAACATCAGTTTCAATGAAGGAGGAAAGGAAGCCATTTCAAAGTGTCGAGAGACACCCAGTCAGTGCCTTAGTGTGGAACCACACAGCATCTACAATGTCCTGACACAGACTGCTTATTCGTGACACCACTGAACACAAACACTCAAAAGGAAATGACACCCCTCTCCACTGCAAGCAGTATTGATGAAGACGCACAGGGATGACAAACACACAGGGATGACAAACACACAGAGATGACAAACACACAGAGATGACAAACACACAGAGATGACAAACACACAGAGATGACAAACACACAGAGATGACAAACACACAGAGATGACAAACACACAGAGATGACAAACACACAGAGATGACAAACACACAGAGATGACAAACACACAGAGATGACAAACACACAGAGATGACAAACACACAGAGATGACAAACACACAGAGATGACAAACACACAGAGATGACAAACACACAGAGATGACAAACACACAGAGATGACAAACACACAGAGATGACAAACACACAGAGATGACAAACACACAGAGATGACAAACACACAGAGATGACAAACACACAGAGCCACACAGACAAATGATTAAGACTTGTCTTTAACTGTTACGCTGCCTTGTGCATTAGTTTAAGGGTCAAAATAGAATATATCTGTAGACAGGCAGTGACATTATCAGCTCAGCGTACAGTGGTGCGCTGGGAGTTAGGAAGGGGGCTTCTGTGTGTTTGGTCTAACACAGGGGTGGGCAAACTTTGTCTCGAGGGACAAATTGGGATTTTGAAATTCAACAGAGGTGCGCATTTTTTGGGGACCAATTGTTTGTTAAAATTAATTTGCGTGGGCCTCCCGAGTGATGCAGCGGTCTAAGGCCCTGCATCGCACTACAGACCTGGGTTCGATCCCAGGCTGTGTCACAGCTGGCAGTGACTGGGAGACCCATGAGGCATTGGCCCAGCGTGGTCCGGGTTAGGAGAGGGTTTGGCAGGCCCGAGATTTCCTTGTCCCATCGCACTCTAGCGACTCGTTTGGCGGGCCAGGCGCATGCGCACTGACACTGTCGCCAGGTGTTCAGTGTTTCTTCAGACACATTTGTGCGGCTGGCTTCTGGGTCGGTCGGGTCATGGTCGGTTGGTTCGGTCGGGTCATGTTTCGGAGGAGGCACGGCTCTCGACGTTCGCCTCTCCCGAGTCCATACGGAAGTTGCAGCGATGGGACAAGACTAACTACCAATTGGATACCATGAAATTGGGGAGAATATTTTTTTTTAAATAAAAATATATATATATATTTTTTTCAATGTCTCACAGGCCGGATGTGGCCCGTACCTGGCTCCCCCTTGGTCTAATACATTATACACACACACTGCTGGTGGTGGACAGGGGCCAGTGCTAAGGGTATTGTTGTCTTCTACTGGACGTTGACAACAGTCTCGTGGATAGACTTGGCCACATAGTCGATGTTCTTAGTGGTCAGACCACACATGTTGATACGACCGCTGGCCATTAGGTAGATACTCCTCTCCTTGATCATGTACTCCACTTGTTTAGCTGGAGAGAGACAAAATATTAAAAAGGTATGAACAAATCAAATGGTATTTATCAAATGCTTCATAAACAGGTGTAGACTAGCAGGGCCCTTTACTGTATGATTCCATGTGTTATTTCATAGTGTTGATGTCTTCACTATTATTCTACAATGTAGAAAATAGTACAAATAAAGAAAAACCCTTGAATGAGTAGGTGTGTCCAAACGTTTGACTGGTACTGTACATATAGGTAGAGAGAGTCACCAGGCAACAGGACAGATAATAAACAGTAACAGCAGCGTATGTGATGAGACAAAAGGTGTGTGTGTGTGTGTGTGTGTGTGTGTGTGTACACACGGTTGAGGCCAGTGAAGCTGAACATGCCGATCTGCTGTGTGATGTGGTCCCATGTTCCTGGTGTTCCCAGAGCCTGCAGTTTAGCCTGGAGTGAAGCCCTCATCAACAACACACGGTCTGCCATGGTCTTCACATTATCCTTCCTACAACAGGGAGAGGAGGGATAGAGGAGGAGAGAAGGAAGATGGAGGGAGAAAGAGGAAGGGATGAGAGAACGAGCGAAGGAGAGAGAAGGGGATGAAGAGAGGATATATTTCAAATTACAGGAGGTTGCTGAGGGGAGGGTGCCTCATAGTAATGTCTGGAATGGCATCAAACAGGTGGAAACCATGTGTTTGAGGTGTTCAATGCCAATCCCATTGACTGTCTTCCAGCCAGTACTCTGAGCCCTCCACAAAAAGGTTCCACTGGCCGCCTGTGATTTGTACGTTTTCAACAGTCATGTAGAACTGTTGGCAGTGGATACACTACTATGGACCTGTGTGTGTTCCCACCATTCAGCAAAGAGTTCAGCTGTGTTGAGTGTGATGGCGACTAGCCTGGCACCCTGGGAGGGAGGGTTGGACCAGGTTACCCTGACAATCTTCTCCATCTGAGACAGAACCCTCCTCACGTTGTCAGCATCACGAGCTACGATGGTCAGGTTCCCCACACGTTCATCTGAAAGGAGACAGAATCTTCATTTCGGGTCTCTGCAGTTTACAGATTGCATTGTGTAGAATGTAATGTGAAACGTGAGAGGTGAGAGTAGGAATACATACTGCAGTTTGGTTTCATTTATGTTTCCCTGCATCTTACTGGGTGTGTGTGTGTGTGTGGCAGGGTGGGGGGGGGGGGGGGGGGGGGGGGGGGGTCTTTCTGTCTCACTGTAAAGGCCAAAATTCTTGGAGAAGGACTGGGCACAGAACATCTCAAAGCCCTGGGTGACAAAGTAGCGCACTGCCCATGCATCCTTATCCAGGCAGCCTGACGCAAAGCCCTGGTACGCAGAGTCAAAGAACACAAACAGCTTCCTCCTCTGGAGGGAGAGAGAAAAGAAAAAGGACAAAGATTAAAACATCTTCAGAAATGAGAAAAGATGTCATGCCAAAAACAAAAATGGTATTTCCTTATAATGTGTACACACAGTCTTACCTCCATGACCTCAGCCACCTGCATCCACTCCACGTGTGTAGGGTCTGTGCCGGTGGGGTTGTGGGCACACGCGTGCAAAACGAAGATGGAATGCTTTGGTGCAGTCTGGGACCGGGGTCAAAGGTCAGTGTTAGACTACAGGACAGCCAAATGACAGAGTACTGGGAGCTGATACAGGAAGTTGGTATCGTTAAAGCTAAACATATAATTTTCAACAGTGTGTAAAAAGCTAATTTACTTTCAAGGTAGACATGACCATTTCTGATATTAAATATTCACTATTGTGAGGTCAACTCAGAGTTCGGGAGCCGGTCTGGTCTCCATGTCAACACCACCTGTTCAGAGGTCAGCAGCTCACCTCCAGGTCACCTAGGAAACCGGCAAGATCCAGACCCCGCTTCTCTGCGTCCCAGTACTTATAGGGACGGACGTCCTTGAACCCAGCGTTGGCAAACACAGAGTTGTGGTTTTCTAGAAACAAACAGAGCAGGTTTTATAACACTCTGCCTTTTCCCTAACAGAGAATTATTTTCCAAATCATGTTTCTTGAGTCCTCCTTTGTAACATTAGCTGAAATTATTTGATGGCTCTATTGCAGAGCCATCAACCAAAATAAAAAGTAACATGCTGTATTTGTAAATCACCTAATAATTAACTGTTAAGAGGACAACACAGCAGTATAAGTGCCAGATAAAATAACATATCAAGGCCTCTCGAGTGGTGCAGCGGTCTAAGGCACTGCATCGCAGTGCTAGAGGCGTCCCTACACACCCGGGTTTATTCCGAGGCTGTGTCGCAGCCGGGAGACCCATGAGGCAGCGCACAATTGGCCAAGTGTCGTCCGGGTTAGAGGAGGGTTTGGCCGGCGCGGAATGTTTTTGTCCCATCGTGCTCTAGCGACTCCTTGTGGCGGGCTGGGCACATGCACGCTGACTTCGATCGCCAATTGTACGGTGTTTCCTCCAACACATTGGTGTGGCTGGCTTCCAGGTTAAGTGAGCCGCGTGTCAATAAGCAGTGTGGCTTGGCGGGGTTGTTTTTCGGAGGACACACAGCTCTCGACAAAAAGATAAATAATAATAGAATAAAACAAAGAATAAATACACAATGAGTAACAATAACTTGGCTAGTCACTGACCTCCTCCCTGTAAGCTGTCTCATCAGCAAACTTAATGATGGTGTTGGAGTCACACAGTTGAGGGTGAACACGGAGTATAGGAGGGGACTAAGCACACACCCCTAGGTAATTTCACCAATTCGGCCACTTGGGTACATTTGGGCAACTTGTGTGGGACACCTGGGTGACTTCATGCTAAATATCATGTAGCTCACCCATTCCTGAAGTTATCAGTCTGAAACATTGCACACCTACAGTTGCCCTCTTGTGTTATCCATCAAAATGATCTCCAACATCCTATCTGACTGTGTGGCTATTCTAGTACATGTGAAAGATGATACTACAACAATAAAAAACAGAAAACGTATGCTCTTTCTTTCTCTTTCCTTCCACCAGATCTACTGTGTTATATTCTCCTACATTCAATTAATATTTCCACAAACTTCAGAATGTTTCCATTCAAATGATACCAAGAATATGCATATCCTTGCCTCTGGGGCTGAGCTACAGGCAGTTAGATTTGGGTATGTCTTCAGGCAGAAATTGAGAACAAAGCGATGCAGCCATAAGAGGTTTAAGGGTCAGAGTGGCAGATATGTTGTTGCCAGGATGTCTGGGATGATGGTGTTGATGTGAGCCATGAAGAGCCTTTCAAAGCATTTCATGGCTACAGATGCAAGAGCTACGGGACAATAGTCATTTAGACAGGTTACTTTGGCATTCTTGGACACAGGAACTATGGTGGCCTGCTTGAACCATGTAGGTATTACAGGCTGGGTCAGAAAGAGGTTGAAAATGTCAGTGAAGACGTTTTCCAGTTGGTCAGCGCATGTTCTGAATACACATCCTGGCCCTGCGGTCTTGTGAATATTAACCTATTTTAAGGTCTTACTCACGTCAGCTACGGAGAGAAAGATCACACAGTTGTTCGGAACAGCTGGTGCTCTCATGCATGGTTCAGTGTTGGAATTTAGCTCGTCTGGTAGGCTCCAGTCACTGGGCTCCAGTTGGTGGCTGGGTTTCCCTTTGTAATCTGTGATAGTTTGCACGCCCTGCCACGTCATATCTGTCTGATTATACAGCTCCGGATCAACCGTACGAGCAGAGATGTAGACAGCTGTTTTGTCGTTCCAGTGTGTGCCTACCCCAGGTTGGCGCTGAGACGTAGACAGGTGTTTTCATGTTGTCGTTCCCATTGTACCAGCGTCTGAGAAACTCAGCCCCCATCTTCAGAGCACCTGTACCCCCCAGACATTGCACCGCTCCCACCTGACAGAGAGAGAGACAGACAGACATACAGAATGAAAGTGAGCGGGAGAGAGAGGAGGATAGGGAGAGAAGAGCGGGAAAGAGTGAGAGAGCGATAGGGAGAGGTGAGAGAGCGACAGAGACCGAGGGGGTGGAGGAGAGACACTAGATAAGTGACTTAACTGCTTAAGAGCAATGTAGCTCACCAGTACTAATTTAAATGCAAATTCAACTCAATATATGTACGATCGAGCACACACACAACCCACCAACACAAACTCATAAACTACCCTACCCTGTTCTCCTGGATGGCAGGGCTGTCTTCTCCCAGGGCGATCTTGGATGCAGAGGACCTAAACTCAGGCAGACCCAGGATGGGGAGGTACTCATGGTTCAGACGGTTGTCTGCTACGATGAGCTTCTCCACCTTCTTAACCACGGGCAGCACCCAGGGCTGGCCCTCATCTGTCCTGTAGGCTGGAGGGGAGAGACAGGCAAGCTATAGCGGCTGAGGAGGGATACAGTGTTTCCAATATATGGGCCTAATATAGCCTACTAGCTAAGTGTTTTTACGAGAGTTGTGTTTACTTTATGTTGTACATTTTGCAGTAGCCCAACTCTGGCTTTCTCTGCAGCTGGCATTACTGCCCTGTTGAGCAACCCACTCAGGAGGAGCATTACTGCCCTGTTGAGCAACCCACTCAGGAGGAGCATTACTGCCCTGTTGAGCAACCCACTCGGGAGGAGCATTACTGCCCTGTTGAGCAACCCACTCGGGAGGAGCATTACTGCCCTGTTGAGCAACCCACTCGGGAGGAGCATTACTGCCCTGTTGAGCAACCCACTCGGGAGGAGCATTACTGCCCTGTTGAGCAACCCACTCGGGAGGAGCATTACTGCCCTGTTGAGCAACCCACTCGGGAGGAGCATTACTGCCCTGTTGAGCAACCCACTCGGGAGGAGCATTACTGCCCTGTTGAGCAACCCACTCGGGAGGAGCATTACTGCCCTGTTGAGCAACCCACTCGGGAGGAGCATTACTGCCCTGTTGAGCAACCCACTCGGGAGGAGCATTACTGCCCTGTTGAGCAACCCACTCGGGAGGAGCATTACTGCCCTGTTGAGCAACCCACTCGGGAGGAGCATTACTGCCCTGTTGAGCAACCCACTCGGGAGGAGCATTACTGCCCTGTTGAGCAACCCACTCGGGAGGAGCATTACTGCCCTGTTGAGCAACCCACTCGGGAGGAGCATTACTGCCCTGTTGAGCAACCCACTCGGGAGGAGAATTACTGCCCTGGTGAGAAACCCACTCGGGAGGAGAATTACTGCCCTGGTGAGAAACCCACTCGGGAGGAGAATTACTGCCCTGGTGAGAAACCCACTCGGGAGGAGAATTACTGCCCTGGTGAGAAACCCACTCGGGAGGAGAATTACTGCCCTGTTGAGAAACCCACTCGGGAGGGGATGGTGCCAATGAACAGCCCCTGACAACCTGAAGAGAGTTTGAACACAGATGGAGATGTCACAAATACACACTACTACACTAGAAGTATTATTGCTCTGCAAGACCCAAGTAGACTGATTGGTAATTAGGCCTACCTTCCGTCTCTCCCTACCTTCCGTCTCTGGCGGGCAACTTCATGTGTATTTTTGACTGTTAATTGTATGATATTGTTTAACCTGTGTGTGTGTTATACGTGCTGCACTCGCTACCTGACAGGTCCACATTGTAAATAACAATTTGTTTCCTAATTGACTTACCTGTATAAATAAAAGTGAAATAAAATTCCAACTTTGCAAAGGTTTGTTTTCGTGGTTTTATCGGATCAGGATACAATCGGATACAAATGTCAGACTACAGCCTTGCACTTTCCCCTGTGGCCCTAAACCCCAGCCAGCCACCACTGATAAGACAGCAACACTAGTAACTTACTCTGAGTGAACAGTGTTGAGCTAATGAGGACAGGGCACTCCTGTCTAACAGGCTTTTATCTGTTCTGTTCTTTATCTGTTCTGCCTGCAATAGTCTGTAGACATACTTCCATTCACATCCACTTTCTAACATGGCAAGAGGCCTAACTGTATCAGTTGTGACTGAAGTTCAAGAGAAAACAGATATTTTCCTAAGTGGACATGGGTCCATCTCCTCTATTGGGGCGGCAGGTAGCCTAGTGGTTAGAGCTTTGGACTAGTAACCGAAAGGTTGTAAGATCAAGCCGAGCTGACAAGGTGCAATCTGTCGTTCTGCCCCTGAACAAGGTACTTAACCCACTGTTCCTAGGCAGTCAATGAAAATAAGAATTTGTTCTTAACTGACTTGCCTAGTAAAATACGTCATGGTATTTCTCTAGCGTAGCGCAATACTAACCCTGTAGTCCTGAGAGGCCATGTAAGCAGTCACAGACAGCACACACACCAGAACTTCAGCCTTTTGGCCTCTGCGCTGCAGTGTTATATATTAACAGCACTCCACACAAACATCCAGAAAGAAGAACAGTCACAAAGTGTGAAGTGGCTCCGTTCCACCCCAAAGTGCACTACTGGGGTGTATTCTGGCTAGTGTTCTCATAGGATCAGCGTAGAGCGCGTGAATGGGAGTGAATTGCTCTATGACCACGGTCCATTGATCTAGCTACAACTAATACTGATATGACCATGACGCATTTATCTATATCAACAACTACCGGCCTGTTCCAGTCTGTTCCTACGCCAGTGACAGAGCTACTTCCTTGGATGACTGCCAACTACAGGTTATAGACCTTGCTATGCTATCTGTGCCGACCCTTCCTGTCTCAGTCTCCAGTATCTATGCTGCAATAGTCTATGTGCCAGGCGGCTCAGGTCAGTCTGTCCTATCTAGTGTAATTCTCCTGTCTTATCTGGTGTCCCTGTGTGATCTTAAGTATGGAGAATTAGAGGGAGCAATCGCTCTCTCGCTTTCTCCCCTTCTCAGAGGACCTGAGAGATAGGACCCTGCCTCAGGACTACCTGGCCTGATGAACTTCGGCTGTCCCCATCCCCAGTCTACCTGGTCATGCTGCTGATCCAGTTTCTGCTGTTCTGCCTGCAGCTATGGAACCCTGACTTGTTCACCGGACGTGCTACCTTGTCCTGGACCTGATATTTCGACCTCTGAATGTTCAGCTATGAAAGGTCAACTGACATTTACTCCTGAGGTGCTGACCTGTTGCACCCTCTATAACCACGGACTATTATTTGACACTGCTGGTCAACAATGGACGTTTGAACTTCTTGAAGAACGACATGGCCTCAATGGCCATGTACTCTTATAATCTACAACTGGCACAGCCAGATGAGGACCAGCCACCTCTAAGAGCCTGGTTTCTCTAGGTTTCTTCCTAGGATCCTAGCTGTCTCGAGAGTTTTTCCTAGCAACTGTGCTTCTACATCTGCATTGGTTGCCATTTGGTGTTTCAAGTACTTTGTGACTACTGCTGATGTAAAAAGGGCTTTATAAAATAAATGTGATTGAAATTTGACAGTAGATTCTGCATAATCAATCAGCAGAGCAAGCAAGAACATCACGCATGTCATGTCCAGCCTGAGTTCATCCAAATCAAATCAAATGTATTTATATAGCCCTTCATACATCAGCTGATATCTCAAAGTGCTGTACAGAAACCCAGCCTAAAACCCCAAACAGCAAGCAATGCAGGTGTAGAAGCACAGTGGCTAGGAAAAACTCCCTGGAAAGGCCAAAACCTAGGAAGAAACCAGGCTATGTGGGGTGGCCAGTCCTCTTCTGGCTGTGCCGGGTGGAGATTATAACAGAACATGGCCAAGATGTTCAAATGTTCATAAATGACCAGCATGGTTGTATAATAATAAGGCAGAACAGTTGAAACTGGAGCAGCAGCACGGTCAGATGGACTGGGGACAGCAAGGAGTCATCATGTCAGGTAGTCCTGGGGCATGGTCCTACCTTCTCCCTCCTTACCTTCTCCCTCCTTTGAAGAAGTGTGCTAGCCTAATCACTGATCTGGATAACATGATTGATTGGATAGGTGAAAAGGTTTTACCACATAGAACAAATCCAGTCATGTTACAGGGAGGGAAGAGGGATGATGCATTCGGTCACATTTTTTCAAACAGGGAGCAGCACCACAGCAACATTTGATTTACTTTTATTTAACTAGGCAAGTCAGTTAAGAAAAACATTTGTATTTACAATGAAGGCCTACACCGGCCAAACCCGGACGGCACTGGGCCAATTGCGCGCCGCCCTATGGGACTCCCAATCACAGCCAGTTATTATACAGCCTGGTTTCGAACCCGTCTGTTGTGACGCCTCTAGCACTGAGATGCAGTGTCTTAGACCGCTAGACAACTCGGGAGGTCTTTCGGATATTGTAGTTAATAGTTAGTCAGACAGGATTAGCTAGCTAACTGTTAACTAGTAGCGTTAGATGGCTAGTTACTGTTTAGCATCTGTTTACTTGATAACTGTTGTGCTGAAAATCTTCCCCCACCAGAATACGCTTCCTATTTCGCTACAAAGCATCCTTCACTCATGTTGCCAAACATAACCTCGTAAAACTGACGATCCTACCCATCCTCAACTTCGGCGATGTCATTTAAAAAAATAGCCTCCAAACCCTACTCAATAAATTTGATGCAGTCTATCACAGTGCCATCCGTTTTGTCACCAAAGCCCCATATACACTACCCACCACTGGGACCTGTACGCTCTCATTGGCTGGCCCTCGCTTCATACTCGTCGCCAAAACCACAGGCTCCAGGTCATCTACAAGACCCTGCTAGGTAAAATCCCCCCTTATCGTAGCTCACTGGTCACCATAGCAGCACCCACCTGTAGCACGCACTCCAGCAGGTATATCTCTCTGGTCACCCCCAAAGCCAATTCCTCCTTTGGCCGCCTCTCCTTCCAGTTCTCTGCTGCCAATGACTGGAACGAACTACAAAAATCTCTGAAACTGGAAACACTTATCTCCCTCACTAGCTTTAAGCACCAGCTGTCAGAACAGCTCACAGATTACTGCACCTGTACATAGACCATCTATAATTTAGCCCAAACAACTACCTCTTCCCCTACTGTATTTATTTATTTAGCTCCTTTGCACCCCATTATTTATACTTTCCACATTCTTCCACTGCAAATCTACCATTCCCGTGTTTTACTTGCTATATTGTATTTACTTTGCCACCATGGCCTTTTTTTTGCCTTTACCACCCTTATCTCACCTCATTTGCTCACATTGTATATACAGTCAATAATACAGTAGAAAAATAAGTGTATGTTTGTTTTACTCCACGTGTAACTCTGTGTTGTTGTTTGTGTCGAACTGCTTTGCTTTATCTTGGCCAGGTCGCAATTGTAAATGAGAACTTGTCCTCAACTTGCCTACCTGGTTAAATAAAGGTGAAATAAATCAAATGTTATTATGGCGGTTGATCGCGGGGGAGGCAATAGTAATGTCTGCAGTTTTCGGTTTGGATATTTGTTTGAAGTGTATTAGTCTATAAATAAAACTCTTTGCCAAAATTCGTCATCTCTCCCAAGTCTTATTCGACTAGTAGTTGTTCTGAAATGTGTACTGCCTACATTTGACTCCCTACTCGATGTTTTAATATAACACACATACATTCATTATTAATTTCGGTTGTCTAAAAGTATGCAATAACATTGTAGTTATTGAAGACCGCCACGTGAAGTTCTTTCAACACAAAGTATTTGACTCTAGTGACAAAATTAAGGACATTAGAAAGAGGGGACTGGTCATATTATCACATTTCTTACCTCCAACACCGAGGTTCACCTTCATGGGGTTCGGGTCGTCTTTGAAATCATTCGACAGTTTGAAGACCGCCACTGGGGTGGCTTGGGGAACCTCACCGAATAATGACATGATGATGAATATTACCGAAGCGGAATTGTTAGCTAAAACGGAAAAACAACCGGAGACAAACCGCTGTTCAGTCTAATGGAAGAAGTAGGAAAATAATTTCACCTAAAACTTGGATGGATTTGGTCAGTGGAAAATGGGTGTGAGAGATTTGACCAATAGAAATTGAAAGCAACCAGCTTGATTAAAAAATCAGCCAATCTTAGCGACGATTGAAAAGGGGAAAATAATTTGACGTGATTGACAGTTTGTGCCAATGACTAAACATTATTGGAGATTGACGCGTTCATGTGCAAATCTCGGTCGCTGAATATGAATAAACGGGTTTAACGATGTTTTGGTTTTTTCCTTCAAAAAAGAGTGTATTCGATGAATACCCCGGGCATGACCCAGTGACCGTGTTAGCGTTGATTGCGTTTGATTTGGAACCGTGAGCAAGGTACCCAGTTCTGGCCAATTAAAAGCAACGTAATTAATAGGATTCTGTGTTTTCATATGTAAAAGTCATTTACTTTCTGACAAAAATGCCTTGATGCTGGCATCGCCTGGTCACATGACGGGCCATAAACTAGTTCAACCCGGGGCAGTTTAATCGATTCCCTTCAATGTACAAACCTCTAGGAAATAACTACAATGTTATTGCATAGTTATGTAATAACATTTATTTCTAAGAGGTTTCTACATTTTTGCAGGGAAATACAACGCCTCATAACATCCACTGTAGATAAAGGTGTTCACTTCACAAACAGGCATCCGAATGAACTTGTTAATTCGCATTTTAATCAAAAATATTTGTGTCGTATTCCTCTGCTCAGGCGTTGCATGCATCAATCAGTGGTTGCGTGCCACGTAATCGACGACGCTGTTGCGCACCAGATTGCTATAACATATCATGTGGTAAACTGATACGTAAAATTCCTGTCTAGGCGTTGTGAGATCTGAGCAGGGGAACACGACCTCTGCTACGCTATGTCAAAATGTAACGTCACACACCCCAACCTTTTGAAATCACTTCTCTATCTATCCACAAGGTAGCACCCTAAGCTTGTTATTCGTGATCCACCATGATTTCTGCCGTGGGCCACAGATCAGCCTCTCTTTGTACTTACTATATGTTGTCCAAGGGACATCATACCCTGGTCAAGGAACACAACATTAACCATAGATCAGTGTTTATGGCAACTTCTTCAACAGAGAAACATAATACGTTTTTTTTTGTTTCTTCCTCATTCCACCAAGTACCACCTTCACTGAACTATAAGCTTTAGGTGCAGGTAGACTACTGTAGTACACCTTAATAATGATGACACATTTCCAGCATGGCTCCATTGACAGGTTTAAAATCCCTGTGTCAACTCTGTTTGAATGCAAACATGCCAATGCAGATTTGAATCCAACCCAAACCGTGTTGATTCCAGAGCAGTGTGTGTGTGTGTGTGTGTGTGTGTGTGTGTGTGTGTGTGTGTGTGTGGATGTGTGTGTGGATGTGTGTGTGGATGTGTGTGTGTGTGTGTGTGTGTGTGTGTGGGTGTGTGTGTGTGTGTGTGTGGATGTGTGGGTGTGTGTGTGTGGGTGTGGATGTGTGGGTGTGTGTGTGTGTGTGTGTGGATGTGTGTGTGTGTGTGTGTGGATGTGTGGGTGTGTGTGTGTGGGTGTGTGGGTGTGGGTGTGTGGGTGTGTGGGTGTGTGTGTGTGTGTGTGTACTCTCTCCCTCAGCTGTCTGTCTGAGGTGAAGTGGTTGATAAATGAAGGCCACTTTACTCTGCTCTGTCATCCCTTGGGTCTCCTGGACTAGAACGGAACATTTCTCAGGTCTCAGTAGAAGAAACACCATGTGTCATGCTTCAACGCTTCAATACTCTCTCTGTGTCTGTTGTTAGTGGGTTACTTAAAATAACTAGTAACCGAAAGGTTGTAAGATCAAGCCGAGCTGACAAGGTGCAATCTGTCGTTCTGCCCCTGAACAAGGTACTTAACCCACTGTTCCTAGGCAGTCAATGAAAATAAGAATTTGTTCTTAACTGACTTGCCTAGTAAAATACGTCATGGTATTTCTCTAGCGTAGCGCAATACTAACCCTGTAGTCCTGAGAGGCCATGTAAGCAGTCACAGACAGCACACACACCAGAACTTCAGCCTTTTGGCCTCTGCGCTGCAGTGTTATATATTAACAGCACTCCACACAAACATCCAGAAAGAAGAACAGTCACAAAGTGTGAAGTGGCTCCGTTCCACCCCAAAGTGCACTACTGGGGTGTATTCTGGCTAGTGTTCTCATAGGATCAGCGTAGAGCGCGTGAATGGGAGTGAATTGCTCTATGACCACGGTCCATTGATCTAGCTACAACTAATACTGATATGACCATGACGCATTTATCTATATCAACAACTACCGGCCTGTTCCAGTCTGTTCCTACGCCAGTGACAGAGCTACTTCCTTGGATGACTGCCAACTACAGGTTATAGACCTTGCTATGCTATCTGTGCCGACCCTTCCTGTCTCAGTCTCCAGTATCTATGCTGCAATAGTCTATGTGCCAGGCGGCTCAGGTCAGTCTGTCCTATCTAGTGTAATTCTCCTGTCTTATCTGGTGTCCCTGTGTGATCTTAAGTATGGAGAATTAGAGGGAGCAATCGCTCTCTCGCTTTCTCCCCTTCTCAGAGGACCTGAGAGATAGGACCCTGCCTCAGGACTACCTGGCCTGATGAACTTCGGCTGTCCCCATCCCCAGTCTACCTGGTCATGCTGCTGATCCAGTTTCTGCTGTTCTGCCTGCAGCTATGGAACCCTGACTTGTTCACCGGACGTGCTACCTTGTCCTGGACCTGATATTTCGACCTCTGAATGTTCAGCTATGAAAGGTCAACTGACATTTACTCCTGAGGTGCTGACCTGTTGCACCCTCTATAACCACGGACTATTATTTGACACTGCTGGTCAACAATGGACGTTTGAACTTCTTGAAGAACGACATGGCCTCAATGGCCATGTACTCTTATAATCTACAACTGGCACAGCCAGATGAGGACCAGCCACCTCTAAGAGCCTGGTTTCTCTAGGTTTCTTCCTAGGATCCTAGCTGTCTCGAGAGTTTTTCCTAGCAACTGTGCTTCTACATCTGCATTGGTTGCCATTTGGTGTTTCAAGTACTTTGTGACTACTGCTGATGTAAAAAGGGCTTTATAAAATAAATGTGATTGAAATTTGACAGTAGATTCTGCATAATCAATCAGCAGAGCAAGCAAGAACATCACGCATGTCATGTCCAGCCTGAGTTCATCCAAATCAAATCAAATGTATTTATATAGCCCTTCATACATCAGCTGATATCTCAAAGTGCTGTACAGAAACCCAGCCTAAAACCCCAAACAGCAAGCAATGCAGGTGTAGAAGCACAGTGGCTAGGAAAAACTCCCTGGAAAGGCCAAAACCTAGGAAGAAACCAGGCTATGTGGGGTGGCCAGTCCTCTTCTGGCTGTGCCGGGTGGAGATTATAACAGAACATGGCCAAGATGTTCAAATGTTCATAAATGACCAGCATGGTTGTATAATAATAAGGCAGAACAGTTGAAACTGGAGCAGCAGCACGGTCAGATGGACTGGGGACAGCAAGGAGTCATCATGTCAGGTAGTCCTGGGGCATGGTCCTACCTTCTCCCTCCTTACCTTCTCCCTCCTTTGAAGAAGTGTGCTAGCCTAATCACTGATCTGGATAACATGATTGATTGGATAGGTGAAAAGGTTTTACCACATAGAACAAATCCAGTCATGTTACAGGGAGGGAAGAGGGATGATGCATTCGGTCACATTTTTTCAAACAGGGAGCAGCACCACAGCAACATTTGATTTACTTTTATTTAACTAGGCAAGTCAGTTAAGAAAAACATTTGTATTTACAATGAAGGCCTACACCGGCCAAACCCGGACGGCACTGGGCCAATTGCGCGCCGCCCTATGGGACTCCCAATCACAGCCAGTTATTATACAGCCTGGTTTCGAACCCGTCTGTTGTGACGCCTCTAGCACTGAGATGCAGTGTCTTAGACCGCTAGACAACTCGGGAGGTCTTTCGGATATTGTAGTTAATAGTTAGTCAGACAGGATTAGCTAGCTAACTGTTAACTAGTAGCGTTAGATGGCTAGTTACTGTTTAGCATCTGTTTACTTGATAACTGTTGTGCTGAAAATCTTCCCCCACCAGAATACGCTTCCTATTTCGCTACAAAGCATCCTTCACTCATGTTGCCAAACATAACCTCGTAAAACTGACGATCCTACCCATCCTCAACTTCGGCGATGTCATTTAAAAAAATAGCCTCCAAACCCTACTCAATAAATTTGATGCAGTCTATCACAGTGCCATCCGTTTTGTCACCAAAGCCCCATATACACTACCCACCACTGGGACCTGTACGCTCTCATTGGCTGGCCCTCGCTTCATACTCGTCGCCAAAACCACAGGCTCCAGGTCATCTACAAGACCCTGCTAGGTAAAATCCCCCCTTATCGTAGCTCACTGGTCACCATAGCAGCACCCACCTGTAGCACGCACTCCAGCAGGTATATCTCTCTGGTCACCCCCAAAGCCAATTCCTCCTTTGGCCGCCTCTCCTTCCAGTTCTCTGCTGCCAATGACTGGAACGAACTACAAAAATCTCTGAAACTGGAAACACTTATCTCCCTCACTAGCTTTAAGCACCAGCTGTCAGAACAGCTCACAGATTACTGCACCTGTACATAGACCATCTATAATTTAGCCCAAACAACTACCTCTTCCCCTACTGTATTTATTTATTTAGCTCCTTTGCACCCCATTATTTATACTTTCCACATTCTTCCACTGCAAATCTACCATTCCCGTGTTTTACTTGCTATATTGTATTTACTTTGCCACCATGGCCTTTTTTTTGCCTTTACCACCCTTATCTCACCTCATTTGCTCACATTGTATATACAGTCAATAATACAGTAGAAAAATAAGTGTATGTTTGTTTTACTCCACGTGTAACTCTGTGTTGTTGTTTGTGTCGAACTGCTTTGCTTTATCTTGGCCAGGTCGCAATTGTAAATGAGAACTTGTCCTCAACTTGCCTACCTGGTTAAATAAAGGTGAAATAAATCAAATGTTATTATGGCGGTTGATCGCGGGGGAGGCAATAGTAATGTCTGCAGTTTTCGGTTTGGATATTTGTTTGAAGTGTATTAGTCTATAAATAAAACTCTTTGCCAAAATTCGTCATCTCTCCCAAGTCTTATTCGACTAGTAGTTGTTCTGAAATGTGTACTGCCTACATTTGACTCCCTACTCGATGTTTTAATATAACACACATACATTCATTATTAATTTCGGTTGTCTAAAAGTATGCAATAACATTGTAGTTATTGAAGACCGCCACGTGAAGTTCTTTCAACACAAAGTATTTGACTCTAGTGACAAAATTAAGGACATTAGAAAGAGGGGACTGGTCATATTATCACATTTCTTACCTCCAACACCGAGGTTCACCTTCATGGGGTTCGGGTCGTCTTTGAAATCATTCGACAGTTTGAAGACCGCCACTGGGGTGGCTTGGGGAACCTCACCGAATAATGACATGATGATGAATATTACCGAAGCGGAATTGTTAGCTAAAACGGAAAAACAACCGGAGACAAACCGCTGTTCAGTCTAATGGAAGAAGTAGGAAAATAATTTCACCTAAAACTTGGATGGATTTGGTCAGTGGAAAATGGGTGTGAGAGATTTGACCAATAGAAATTGAAAGCAACCAGCTTGATTAAAAAATCAGCCAATCTTAGCGACGATTGAAAAGGGGAAAATAATTTGACGTGATTGACAGTTTGTGCCAATGACTAAACATTATTGGAGATTGACGCGTTCATGTGCAAATCTCGGTCGCTGAATATGAATAAACGGGTTTAACGATGTTTTGGTTTTTTCCTTCAAAAAAGAGTGTATTCGATGAATACCCCGGGCATGACCCAGTGACCGTGTTAGCGTTGATTGCGTTTGATTTGGAACCGTGAGCAAGGTACCCAGTTCTGGCCAATTAAAAGCAACGTAATTAATAGGATTCTGTGTTTTCATATGTAAAAGTCATTTACTTTCTGACAAAAATGCCTTGATGCTGGCATCGCCTGGTCACATGACGGGCCATAAACTAGTTCAACCCGGGGCAGTTTAATCGATTCCCTTCAATGTACAAACCTCTAGGAAATAACTACAATGTTATTGCATAGTTATGTAATAACATTTATTTCTAAGAGGTTTCTACATTTTTGCAGGGAAATACAACGCCTCATAACATCCACTGTAGATAAAGGTGTTCACTTCACAAACAGGCATCCGAATGAACTTGTTAATTCGCATTTTAATCAAAAATATTTGTGTCGTATTCCTCTGCTCAGGCGTTGCATGCATCAATCAGTGGTTGCGTGCCACGTAATCGACGACGCTGTTGCGCACCAGATTGCTATAACATATCATGTGGTAAACTGATACGTAAAATTCCTGTCTAGGCGTTGTGAGATCTGAGCAGGGGAACACGACCTCTGCTACGCTATGTCAAAATGTAACGTCACACACCCCAACCTTTTGAAATCACTTCTCTATCTATCCACAAGGTAGCACCCTAAGCTTGTTATTCGTGATCCACCATGATTTCTGCCGTGGGCCACAGATCAGCCTCTCTTTGTACTTACTATATGTTGTCCAAGGGACATCATACCCTGGTCAAGGAACACAACATTAACCATAGATCAGTGTTTATGGCAACTTCTTCAACAGAGAAACATAATACGTTTTTTTTTGTTTCTTCCTCATTCCACCAAGTACCACCTTCACTGAACTATAAGCTTTAGGTGCAGGTAGACTACTGTAGTACACCTTAATAATGATGACACATTTCCAGCATGGCTCCATTGACAGGTTTAAAATCCCTGTGTCAACTCTGTTTGAATGCAAACATGCCAATGCAGATTTGAATCCAACCCAAACCGTGTTGATTCCAGAGCTGTGTGTGTGTGTGTGTGTGTGTGTGTGTGTGTGTGTGTGTGTGTGTGTGTGTGTGTGTGTGTGTGTGTGTGTGTGTGTGTGTGTGTGTGTGTGTGTGTGTGTGTGTGTGTGTGTGTGTGTGTGTGTGTGTGTGTGTGTGGATGTGTGGGTGTGTGTGTGTGTGTGTGTGGATGTGTGGGTGTGTGTGTGTGGGTGTGGATGTGTGGGTGTGTGTGTGTGTGTGTGTGTGTGGATGTGTGGGTGTGTGTGTGTGTGTGTGTGGATGTGTGGGTGTGTGTGTGTGGGTGTGTGGGTGTGGATGTGTGGGTGTGTGGGTGTGTGTGTGTGTGTGTGTACTCTCTCCCTCAGCTGTCTGTCTGAGGTGAAGTGGTTGATAAATGAAGGCCACTTTACTCTGCTCTGTCATCCCTTGGGTCTCCTGGACTAGAACGGAACATTTCTCAGGTCTCAGTAGAAGAAACACCATGTGTCATGCTTCAACGCTTCAATACTCTCTCTGTGTCTGTTGTTAGTGGGTTACTTAAAATAACATTTTATTGACAGTACTTTTCTTATTGGTATCTGGAAGGCTGGTCTGATGGCATACTAACCAACTCACGCTACTGTATAAGGTCATTTACTGTAGCTTACTTATCATACTGGATTGCATTTGGTTGGGGCCACTAGTGAAAGGCAACATCTGACCCAAAAAGGCTTCTAGGTTTGGGGATTTCTATGGTTTTCACCTCACTTCCCGGGCCAGGTGCAGGGTAACCCCAGTGGGCCTTCCTGCCAGAAGAGGGTCTGGATTTTTGAAGGCCATGGTGAACCCCCCCCCCCCCCCCCCCCTCCTCAGACAATAGATGTTTTCATTATTTCCGAGACCAGGTATCAGTGTGTGTGTTACCTGTCACTGTCAGGCCAGCAATTATGGGATTTGAGCTCCCTGAGCAGAGCAGGCTTCAGGCCTGGGGCCAAGAGGAGCCTGGAAACGACCGAGAAGACAAGGGGGGGCCAAGGTCTGGGCTGTCAGTCCCTCCCCTGTCAGTCACTGGGTGTGTGTGTGTGTCTGCTTGTGGGCATGGGCGTGGGCGGGTGCGGGTGTGGGCGTGTGGGTGTGGAAGTGGGTGGGTGGGAGTGAGTGAGTGAGTGAGTGAGTGAGTGAGTGAGTGAGTGAGTGAGTGAGTGAGTTTTTGTTTCTACTCAGTCCAATAACATTTAGAGAAAGAATTATGAAGAAAATATTGTTTGTTTCATAGAGTGATTTTATTTGGGTTTCAGGTTATCAGGGACTGTGTCGGATGTCAGACAATGATACCAAACACTCACACACACAAACGTGTGCCCAAACACTCACACACACAAACGTGTGCCCAAACACTCACACACACAAACGTGTGCCCAAACACTCACACACACAAACGTGTGCCCAAACACTCACACACACAAACGTGTGCCCAAACACACACAGCCACAACCACATTCCACGGGAGGTATAGAACACAACCACGAGAATACACACACACACACTGCTGAATTCTAGCGGGGACCTTTTGGCGTGGCTCACATGTTGTGTTGCCCTGTGTGTCTGTGGGTCAGTGATCTGTGTTGAGTGACTGTCTTTCAGCTTCCCGCACTGTTTGTTTTCCTGAGACAGTGTCATCAATTCTGCAACAAGGGATCAGACACACCAACAACAGAGACACAGGGACCTCCCTTGTATGCAGCGATCCTGAATAATGGTGCATCCATGCAGTAGCCAGACATGCCTCAGTGTGTGTGGGTGTGTGTGTGTGTTCAGTGACGGATGTTGCATCCATGCAGTAGCTAGACGTGTCTTCCCTTCCAGGGCCCATTGATCAAAGGTATGCAAACCTAGTTGTCTACACATTCCGTCACACCTGAGAAATCCCAGACATCACCTCACGCATTTACAACACACCATTTAACATGATTTGCAATGCAAATATAGACCAGGGGATGCTTGTATATTATAATATATGGAAGTGACTCTGACAAACTTACCACATTGTTGCAATAGCTTCAAACCACATTAGGTGACAATGGTTTACATAGGATGTTTACATGTATGTTGTAATACTTTTGAAAGGTTGGGATGGCTTTGAGAGGGATATTCAATGTAGCATACAGTAATGTTGGCCTGCAAGCCTCTCTTTCTCTCCCTCACTACTTCTATAACTGTCTCTCTTTTTCTCCCTCTCCAACAAATACCCTTCGTAAAAATGTTTTTTACCTGAACTATTGCCTAGGCTTCAGGTCCCCAAGTGAACATAGTCTTGTGGAACGCAGGAAACCTGGATTTGAACCCAGTCGGTCACACTAGCCCTGACCTCCACAAGTGGGAAAGTAGTAGGTGTGGATTCCTACTAAATTTACTTCTACAGTAATTGATTGATGTAGTGTTTAGTTTAGCTGACTCTGACTGACCAGACCTGAGATCAGTGTAGCTATGCACTGCTGTAACAATAGGAGGAAGTGGTAGGATCATGTCTGCGTTTCTACGTCCATCCTTTGACTGTACGTCTCTATGAATGATATTATATTTGACCTATAACCATGGTCTTCAATTCATCCTTTCGCTCCAAACAGCTCATGATTCAACCTGATCAATTTTAAACAATGAACAATGATGTTAATGCCTCATCGTTGCTGTATTGAAATTTACAGAGAGAGAGAGAGAGAGAGAGCACTGCGTGCTTCTCTTCCAGTTCGGTATTTATTTACAGAGTTAAATACTTAAGAATGGGACGTCATGACTTAAAGTAAATAAGCTGTCATAGTAATGGAGCAACACAAGCATTTTCTCAGCAAGATGTTTACCTTGTGTGTGTGTGTGTGTGTGTGTGTGTGTGTGTGTGTGTGTGTGTGTGTGTGTGTGTGTGTGTGTGTGTGTGTGTGTGCGTTGTGTGTGTGTGTGTGTGTGTGTGTGTGTGTGTGTGTGTGTGTGTGTGTGTGTGTGTGTGTGTGTGTGTGTGTGTGTGTGTGTGTGTGTGTGTGATTCATAACAACCGTGTTTGAGTGCAACCATTGCTATAAACTGTCCTACATGCCTGTGGCCAGATGAACTCAAGTCAACCTTTCGATTTTGTTCCAACATGGCTGTCCAGACCAGACAGATGTTTTATTGATACAGAAACACAGCAGCAGCAGGCCAAAGACTGGGAACCTCTGTCCACACATCCTATGGACACATTTTTACATTTACATTTGAGTCATTTAGCAGACCCTCTTATCCAGAGCGACTTGTATTCATCTTACAGTTTTTTTTAATCGCTTTGGTACCATTTTCACAATTATGTGGTGAATTTTAAAAACTCTTAGCACAAAAATCCAAACTGGCAACACTTAACGCAGCCAGTCTTACCTTCAAAACCTTTCATTGTGCATTCATTTTGTTTCTAGACATCTTTCACCACACATTGATCAAAAATGTGACTATGAAATAAAAGGAGTACATTGATTTAACCACAAAAACACAACATAATTATATATTCTCAATGTAGAATATACATCGCCTTCAGAAAGTATTCAGACCCCTTGACTAATTCCACGTTTTGTCAAGCTATAGCCTTATTCTAAAATTGATTAAATCGTTTTTTCCCTCATTAATCTACACACAATATCCCATAATGACAAAGCAAACAGGTTTTTAGAAATTGTTGCAAATTTATTATAAATAAAAAACTGAAATATCCCGTTTACATAAGTATTCAGACCCTTTACTCAGTACTTTGTTGAAGCACCTTTGGCAGCGATTACAGCCTCAAGTCTTCTTGGGTATGACGCTACAAACTTGGCACACCTGTACTTGGGGAGTTTCTCCTATTCTTCTCTGCAGATCCTCTCAAGCTCTGTCAGGTTGGATGGGGAGTGTTACTGCACAGCTATTTTCAGGTCTCTCCAGAGATGTTAGATCGGGTTCAAGTCAGGCTTCTGGCTGGGCCACTCAAGGACATTCAGAGACTTGTCCTGAAGCCACACCTGCATTGTCTTGGCTGTGTGCTTATGGTCGTTGTTCTGTTGGAAGGTAAACCTTCGCCCCTGTCTGAGGTCCTGAGCGCTCTGGAGCAGGTTTTCATCAAGGATCTCTCTGTACTTTTCTCCGTTCATCTTTCCCTCAATCCTGACTAGTCTCCCAGTTCCTACCACTGAAAAAAAACACAGCATGATGCCGCCACCACCATGCTTCACCGTATGGATGGTACCAGATTTCCTCTAGACATGATGCTTGGCAGAGAATTTTTCGCTTTGTCGTTTTGGGGTATTGTGTGTAGTGTGATGAGGATTTTTTCAAATGTAATCTTAGATTTTAGAATAAGGATGTAACATAACTAAATGTGGAAAATGCCAAGTGGTCTGAATACTTCTCGAAGGCACTGTACATGTTTAAGCGGTCCTGTATGTAGCTCAGTTCATAAGAGCATTGCACTAGCAACACCAGAGCTGTTTTAAATATGATATTGGACCATAAACATATTTGGATCATTAATCCATACAGTCCAAATAATGATGATCCACGCTTCTTTGAAAATATATATAATATTTTATCAAGCCTACAAGCAATACCAGACTCTATTATTATGGTGGGAGATTAAAATATGGTTTTATATAAATATCCTGACCTAGTGAGATATACATGGTGGAGGCTTAAATATCCTGACCTAGTGAGATATACATGGTGGAGGCTTAAATATCCTGACCTAGTGAGATATACATGGTGGAGGCTTAAATATCCTGACCTAGTGAGATATACATGGTGGAGGCTTAAATATCCTGACCTAGTGAGATATACATGGTGGAGGCTTAAATATCCTGACCTAGTGAGATATACATGGTGGAGGCTTAAATATCCTGACCTAGTGAGATATACATGGTGGAGGCTTAAATATCCTGACCTAGTGAGATATACATGGTGGAGGCTTCAATATCCTGACCTAGTGAGATATACATGGTGGAGGCTTAAATATCCTGACCTAGTGAGATATACATGGTGGAGGCTTAAATATCCTGACCTAGTGAGATATACATGGTGGAGGCTTAAATATCCTGACCTAGTGAGATATACATGGTGGAGGCTTAAATATCCTGACCTAGTGAGATATACATGGTGGAGGCTTAAATATCCTGACCTAGTGAGATATACATGGTGGAGGCTTAAATATCCTGACCTAGTGAGATATACATGGTGGAGGCTTAAATATCCTGACCTAGTGAGATATACATGGTGGAGGCTTAAATATCCTGACCTAGTGAGATATACATGGTGGAGGCTTCAATATCCTGACCTAGTGAGATATACATGGTGGAGGCTTAAATATCCTGACCTAGTGAGATATACATGGTGGAGGCTTCAATATCCTGACCTAGTGAGATATACATGGTGGAGGCTTCAATATCCTGACCTAGTGAGATATACATGGTGGAGGCTTCAATATCCTGACCTAGTGAGATATACATGGTGGAGGCTTCAATATCCTGATCTAGTGAGATATACATGGTGGAGGCTTAAATATCCTGACCTAGTGAGATATACATGGTGGAGGCTTCAATATCCTGATCTAGTGAGATATACATGGTGGAGGCTCAATCAAGCTAGTCGTCTTGAATACTTTCTTATGTAATTCTCGCTGGCACCAAAAGTTTAAAAAAATGAATAAGTGTTGATAGGGGACAGAATGTGATCGGACCATCACATAATTGGCATATACTTTACTCTTACGGAATTTCCACATGGGCGAGGATATTGGAAACGTAATCAAAGCCTACTGGATGACAACTTGTTTTTAACAACGACAGAAGTATTTATAACTGACTTATTCCAACATAACATACAGTAGGTACAGCAGATCCCATTCTTGTATGGGACATTTAAATGTGCCTTTAGAGCCCATGCAATTCAAGCCTCATCTTTAAAGCAGAAGCAATTCAAGTCAAGAGAATCCATTTTAAGAAAGGAAATAGAGGGACTAACAGTACAGATAGATAGCAATAAAAACGGAACCATAGAGGCACAGAATACGTTAGAGGTAAAATAAATGGAGGAACTTATTCAAGAAAGACAAAGAGTGATATATGATTTTAAAAATAAAGGAAACTGGATGGAATATGGGGGGAAAATCTTCAACATAGAAATGCTACCAAAGAAAATGTACTGAAACGTGTAACAAATGACGGAGTTACCCATAATTCACCAAAATATATTTTGAAAGAGGAAGCAAAGTACTTTAAGCATATGATTTAATTTAGGTCTCCTCCATCTCCACTAACCAAAGTTAATTGTAAGGATTTGTTTCCTATTAATACTGTTAAATGAACAGCTGTACAGAAAGACTCATGTGAAGGACAAATTACAGAGGAGGAACTTCTTGATGCAATTAAAGACTTTAAGTCCGGGAAAACTCCAGGGCTGGATGGCAGACCAGTGGAGGTATACCAAACCTTTTGTGATGTACTCAGAGGACTGTTATTAGCATGTTTTAACCACTCCTATAAAAATGGTAGATTAACAGATACTCAACAAGAAAGTCTGATTTCATTATTACTGAAACAGGACCCAAGTGGTAAATATAAAGATCCAGTCCATTAAAAAAATTGGAGGCCCCTTACACTTCAGTGTTGTGATGCAAAATACTAGCAAAGTGCCTAGCGTCTAGAATTGAAAGGGTATTGTCGGATATTATTCATCCTAATCAGACAGGTTTTTTTTTACATGGAAGACGCATTGAAGATAATATAAGACAAGTAGTGGAAACAATAGGACACTATGAAAACCTGCTATTCAAAGCTGACTTTGAAAGGCTTCTGATAAAGTATGACTGGAATTGATATATTAAAATCAAATGTATTTATATAGCCCTTTTTACATCAACTGATATTTCAAAGTGCTGTAAAGAAACCCAGCCTAAAACCCCAAACAGAAAGCAATGCAGATGTAGAATCACAGTGACTAGGAAAAACTCCCTAGAAAGGCCAAAACCTAGGAAGAAACTTAGAGAGGGACCAGGCTATGTGGGGTGGCCAGTCCTCTTCTGGCTGTGCCGGGTGGAGATTATAACAGACCATGGCCAAGATGTTCCAATGTTCATAAATGACCAGCATGGTCAAATAATAATAATCACAGTAGTTGTCAAGGGTGCAACAAGTCAGCACCTCAGGAGTCAATGTCAGTTGGCTTTTCCTAGCCGATCATTAAGAGAATCTCTACCGCTCCTGCTGTCTCTAGGGAGTTGAAAACAGCAGGTCTGGGACAGGTAGTACATCCGGTGAACAGGTCAGGGTTCCATGGCCGCAGGCAGAACACTTGAAACTGGAGCAGCAGCACGGCCAGGTGGACTGGGGACAGCAAGGAGTCATCATGCCAGGTAGTCCTGAGGCATGGTCCTAGGGCTCAGGTTCTCCGAGAGAGAGAGAGAGAGAAAGAAAGAAAGAAAGAAAGAGAATTAGAGAGAGCATACTTAAATTCACACAGGACACCGGATAAGACAGGAGATGTACTCCAGATATAACAGACTGACCCTAGCCCCCCGACACATAAACTACTGCAGCATAAATACTGGAGGCTGAGACAGGAGGGGTCAGGAGACACTGTGGCCCCATTCGATGATACCCCCGGACAGGGCCAAACAGGTAGGATATAACCCCACCCACTTTGCCAAAGCACAGCGCCCACACCACTAGAAGAATATCTTCAACCACCAACTTACCATCCTGAGACAAGGCAGAGTATAGCCCACAAAGATCTCCGCCACGGCACAACCCAAGGGGTGGCGCCAACCCCGACAGGAAGGGTTGGCGCCACTCAAGTGACACACCCCTCCTAGGGACGGCATGGAAGAGCACCAGTAAGCCTGTGACTCAGACCCTGTAATAGGGTTAGAGGCAGAGAATCTCAGTGGGATGAACCTTTCTTTCACTAGGCACGTCAGTTTAAGAACAAAGTATTATTTACAATGACGGCCTACCCCCCGGCCAAACCCTCCCTTAACCTGGATGACGCTGGGCCAATTGTGCGCCGCCCTACGGGACTCCCAGTCACGGTCGGTTGTGACACAGCCTCGGAACGAATGAGGGTCTGTAGTGACACCTCTATATATAAATGCCTGGAATATTTCCATTTTGGAGAATCTCTTATACAAGGGTTTAAAGTTATGTATAGTAACCTCAGGTGTAAAATAGTAAATAATGGCTACTTCTCAGAAAGTTTTAAACTGTCAAGAGGAGTCACTTTTATTGATAACTTTGACACCTTCTGGAAACAGAAGATACTCTACAGGAATGACTGAGTCCATCCAAGTCATCTTGGCTCCTGGACTCTGTCCACACATTTCAAGGTCGTGTTGAAACAATGACTGGTAAATGATCCTAGACCAGCTCAGTTTATCCCTACCATTGTGACAATAAGTCGTCATAATGCTGCATCAAATGTACATGATCTTAGGGGCATTGGCAAACACAATGTAAGTAATTTAATTTATGTACCCCTAATTGCACCGAATACATATGTTTATCCTACAGCTATTGTAAGCAGCAATCATGAGCCTATAAACCAGAGTTACACTGTTAGCACTGAGGCGGTGTGCAATAGTAGGAAGAGCACTTTATGCAGCTCACCCTGCACTATCAGCTCCAATGTAAATAACATGAGTGAGTCTGAATCTGATAAGCTTCCCAGTAAAGCATTAAAACAATCAAGCAACACAGAAAAGTGCTAAAAAATAGCCCATATTAACATATGTAGCCTAAGAAACAAGGTCCATGAAGTCAATAACTTGCTTGTAACAGATGACATTCATTTCTGACTTTATCTGAAACTCACTTAGATAAATCCTTTGATGATACAGTGGTAGCAATAAATGGTTATAACATCTACCAAAAAGACAGAAATGCCAACGGAGGCTGTGTTGCCATCTATGTTCAGAACCACATTCCTGTAAAGCTTAGAGACGATCTAATGTTAAATACTGTTGAAGTAATATGGCTACAGGTTCCTCTGCCTCACCTAAAGCCCATTCTTGTGGGAACCTGCTATAGACCACCAAGTGCTAACAGTCAGTATCTGGATAATATGTGTGAAATGCTTGATAATGTATGTGATATCAACAGAGAAGTATATTTTCTGGGTGATTTAAATATTGACTGGCTATCATCAAGCTGCCCACTCAGGAAAAAACTTCAAACTGTAACCAGTGCCTGCAACCTGGATCAAGTTGTCAGTCAACCTACCAGGGTAGTTACAAACAGCACAGGAATTAAATCATCAACATGTATTGGCCACATCTTTACTAACAGATATATACTGCAGATATTTGTTTTAAAGCAGTATCCAAATCCATAGGATGTAGTGATCACAATATAATAGCCATATCTAGGAAATCCAAAGTTCCAAAGGCTGGGCCTAATATAGTGTATAACAGCTCATACAATAAGTTTTTGTAGTGATTCATATGTTGATGATGTAAAGAATATTTGCTGGTCTGTGGTGTGTAATGAGGAGCAACCAGACGCTGCTGGTCTGTGGTGTGTAATGAGGAGCAACCAGACGCTGCTGGTCTGTGGTGTGTAATGAGGAGCAACCAGACGCTGCTGGTCTATGGTGTGTAATGAGGAGCAACCAGACGCTGCTGGTCTGTGGTGTGTAATGAGGAGCAACCAGACGCTGCTGGTCTATGGTGTGTAATGAGGAGCAACCAGACGCTGCTGGTCTGTGGTGTGTAATGAGGAGCAACCAGATGCTGCTGGTCTGTGGTGTGTAATGAGGAGCAACCAGACGCTGCACTTGACGCATTTATGAAACTACTTATTCCAGTTACTAATAAGCACACACACATAAAGAACATGACTGCAAAAACTGTTAAATCCCTTTGGATTGATGAGGAATTGAAAAATTGTATGGTTGAGAGGGATGAGGAAAAAGGGATGGAAATTAAGTCCCATCTGATTGGCAAACGTACTGCAAATTAAGAAATCATGTGACTAAACTAAAGAAAGAGAAAAATAATCTACACTATGAAACAAAGTTAAATTATATAAAGAATGATAGTAAAAAGATTTCGGGGCACCTTAAATAAAATTTCGGGGGGAAAAAGCCAACTCGGCTCCTTCATTCATTGAATCAGATGGCTCATTCATCACAAAGCCCACTGATATTGCAAACTACTTTTAATTACTTTTTCATTGGCAAGATGAGAAAACTTAGGGATGACATGCCAGCAACAAACGCTGACACTACACATCCAAGTATATCGGACCAAATTTGAATTCCATAAAGTCAGTGTGGAAGAGGTGAAAGAAAGTGATTGTTGTCTATCACCAATGACAAGCCACCGGGGTCTGACAATCTGGATGGAAAATGACTGAGGATAATAGCAGACGATATTGCCACATCTTCAATTTAAGCCTACTAGAGAGCGTGTGCCCTCAGGCCTGGAGGGAAGCTAAAATCATTCCACTACCCAAGAATAGTAAAGCCCCCTTTACTGGCTCAAATAGTCGTCCAATCAGCCTGTTACCAACCCTTAGTAAACTTCCGGAAAAAATGGTGTTTGACCAGATGCAATGCTATTTCACAGTAAACAAATTGACAACAGAATGTCAGCATGCTTATAGGGAAGGACATTCAACAATCACAGCACTTACACAAATGACTGATGATTGGCTGAGAGAAATTGATGATAAAATTATTGTGGGGGCTGTCTTGTTAGACTTCTGTGCAGCTTTTGACAATATTGATCATAGTCTGCTGCTGGAAACACGAATGTGTTATGGCTTACACCCCCTGCTATAATGTAGATAAAGAGTTACTTGTCTAACTGACACAGAGGGTGTTCTTAACCTCTTTGGGGTAGGGGGCAGTATTTTGACGTCCGGATGGAAAGCGTTCACAAAGTAAACTGCCTGTTACTCAGGCCCAGAAGCTAGGACATGTATTGGTAGACTTGGATAGAAAACGCTCAAAAGTTTCTAAAACTGTTAAAATAATGTCTTTGAGTATAACAGAACTGATATGGCAGGCGAAGCCCAGAGGACAAACCATCCCAAAAAAATCTAATTTCAGCCTACCACTGTTTCCAATGGCTGTCATGTTTATTATGAGGCGAAATCCTCCCAGATTGAAGTTCCACTAGATGTCAACAGTCTTTAGAAGGAGTTTCAGACTTGGTTTTGGAAAAATGAACTAGAATTTGTAGTTTTTCGAAGTGGCTCCCATTTTGGCAGTAGTGTTTTCATGCGCGTGGATGAGAGCACGTTCTTTGTTGTTTATCTCCGGTAAAGACAATAACGATTCTCCGTCTTAAATTGTATCATTTATTTACGTATTATGGTACCTGAGGTTTGATTATAAACGTTGTTTGACTTGTTTGGAGAAGTTTATTGGTAACGTTTGGGATTCCTTTTGTACGCATTTTGAAGGAGGGAAACCGGTGGATTAATGAATGAAGAGTTTTTGGGGATATAAAGAAGAACTTTATCGAACAAAAGGACCATTTGTGATGTAGCTGGGACCTTTTGGAGTACCAACAGAAGAAGATTTTCAAAGGTAAGGCATTTATTATATCGTTATTTCTGACTTTCGTGGAGCACCTGCCGGGTTGAAAAATGTTTTTCATGCTTTTGTAAGCGGGGCGCTGTCCTCAGATAATCGCATGGTGTGCTTTCGCCATAAAGCCTTTTTGAAATCTGACACAGCGGCTGGATTAACAAGAAGTTAGCTTTATTTTGATGTATGACACTTGTATTTTCATGAATGTTAAATATTTATATTTCTGTCATTTGAATTTCGCGCTCTGCAATTTCACCGGATGTTGTCGAGGTGGGTCGCTAGCGGAATGCCTGTGCCAGAAAGGTTCATGGAAGCCTCTCAAATATAATCCAGTTAGAATCAGGAATTTCCCGGGGTAGCTGTTTAGGCCCCTTGCTTTTTTACATTTTTACTAACGACATGCCACTGACTTTGAGTAAAGCCAGAGTGTCTATTTATGTGGATGACTCAGCGCTATATACTTCAGCTACTACAGCGACTGAAATGACTGCAACACTCAACAAAGAGCTGCAGTTAGTTTCAGAGTGAGTGGCAAGGAATAAGTTAACTCTAAATATTTCTAAAACTTAAAGCATTGTATTTTGAGCAAAATTCTCACTAAACCCTGAACCTCAACTAAATATTGTATTTAATAATGTGAAAATTTAGCAAGTTGCGATGACTAAACTGCTTGGAGTAACCATAGATTGTAAACTGTCATGGTCAAAACATATTAATGCAGTAGTATCTAAGATGGGGAGAAGTCTGTCTATAATAAAGCGCTGCTCTGCCTTCTTTAACAACACTATCAACAAGGCAGGTCCTACATGCTCTAGTATTGTCACACCTTGACTACTGTTCAGTTGTGTGGTCAGGTGCCACAAAAAAGGACTTAGGAAAATTGCTATTGGCTCAGAACAGGGCAACACGGCTGGATGTGCACAGAGAGCTAATATTAATAATATGCATGTCAATCTCTCCTGGCTGAAAGTGGAGGGGAGATTGACTTCATCACTACTTTTATTTATGAGAGGTATTATTGACATGTTGAATGCACCGAGCTGTCTGTCTAAACTACTGGCACACAGCTCGGACACCCATGCATACCCCATAAGACATGCCACAAGAGGTCTCTTCACAGTCCCCAAGTCCAGAACAGACTATGGGAGGCACACAGTACTACATAGAGCCATGACTACATGGAACTCTATTCCACATCAAGTAACTGACGCAAGCAGTACAATGTGATTTTAAAAAACACCTTATGGAACAGTGGGGGACTGTGAAGCAACACAAAC
This sequence comes from Oncorhynchus kisutch, assembly GCF_002021735.2. Taxonomy (NCBI): domain Eukaryota; kingdom Metazoa; phylum Chordata; class Actinopteri; order Salmoniformes; family Salmonidae; genus Oncorhynchus; species Oncorhynchus kisutch. Next base: position 31,654,520 of record NC_034198.2, on the reverse strand, counting down.
ATTGGCACAGACACATGCACAGACACACACACACACACACACGCATGCATGATACCATACGCACTATACATACACATGGATTTAGTACTGTTGATATGTGGTAGAGGTGGAGTAGGGGCCCGAGGGCACACAGAGTGTTGTGAAATCTGTGAATGTATTGTAATGTTTTGAAAATTGTATAAACTGCCTTAATCCCAGGAAGAGTAGCTGCTGCATCTAATGGGGATCCATAATAAATACAAAATACAAATACAAAAACCAAGGTTGTCCACTATCGACTTAAATATATATATTATGGCCATCGAAATGTTAGCTATTAAAATCAGATCCAACAATAATATCAAGGGCCTAGAAATCCAGGGCTTAAAAACAAAGGTTTCATTGTACGCTGATGATTCATGTTTTCTTTTAAATCCACAACTTGGATGCCTCCACAGCTTCATAGAGGATCTAGATAGTTTTTCTAACCTCTCTGGATTACAACCAAATTATAGTAAATGCACTATATTATGTATTGGATCACAACAACAAAAAACATTTACAGTACTGTGTAGTTAACCAATAACAAAAAACATTTACAGTACTGTGTAGTTAACCAATAACAAAAAACATTTACAGTACTGTGTAGTTAACCAATAACAAAAAACATTTACAGTAATGTGTAGTTAACCAATAACAAAAAACATTTACAGTACTGTGTAGTTAACCAATAACAAAAAACATTTACAGTACTGTGTAGTTAACCAATAACAAAAAACATTTACAGTACTGTGTAGTTAACCAATAACAAAAAACATTTACAGTACTGTGTAGTTAACCAATAACAAAAAACATTTACAGTAATGTGTAGTTAACCAATAACAAAAAACATTTACAGTAATGTGTAGTTAACCAATAACAAAAAACATTTACAGTACTGTGTAGTTAACCAATAACAAAAAACATTTACAGTAATGTGTAGTTAACCAATAACAAAAAACATTTACAGTACTGTGTAGTTAACCAATAACAAAAAACATTTACAGTAATGTGTAGTTAACCAATAACAAAAAACATTTACAGTACTGTGTAGTTAACCAATAACAAAAAACATTTACAGTAATGTGTAGTTAACCAATAACAAAAAACATTTACAGTACTGTGTAGTTAACCAATAACAAAAAACATTTACAGTACTGTGTAGTTAACCAATAACAAAAAACATTTACAGTACTGTGTAGTTAACCAATAACAAAAAACATTTACAGTAATGTGTAGTTAACCAATAACAAACAACATTTACAGTACTGTGTAGTTAACCAATAACAATGTCTGACTGCGAAGTGGACATACTCGGTTTTTATATCCCGAAAGAAAGAAAATATGTCATTACAAAAAAAATCAAGAAAGTTAGCAAAAATAGATAAGATCTTGTTACCGTGGAGAAGAAAAAAATACCTGTATATTTGTGGAAAGATCACCCTGATTAACTCTTTAGTTATATCACAGTTTATCTATTTGCTTATGGTCTTGCCTACACCTAGTGACTTGTTTTTTAAATTATATGAGTAAAAAGTATTCAATTTGATTTGAAACAGCAATCCAGACTAAATTAAACAGGCCTATTTATATAATGAATATGAATTCAGAGGGCAGAAATGATTAAATATTAAAGCATTAGACCTCTTACTAAAGGCTTCAGTCATACACAATTTGTTCTTAAATCTGAACTGGTTATCCAGCTGATTAGAGAACCCCATGTTCAAGAATGGACTTTTTCCCTTAATTCCGATTACAACCTCTCACTGTTGGTTATTTGAAAATGAAATAATCTTCAAGATATTGCTATTTTTAAAACAAGCCTTAGAAAGTTGGTTACAATTTCAGTTTAATCCACCAGAAAAGACAGATCAAATATTACAACAAATATTATGGTTAATCTTAAATATAGTAATTGGTTCACAAAACAGTATGTTTGGATTTTTTTTTTTAAAGGTACAATGTTTGTAAATTATATCATAAATAGGACTGATGCAGTTATGTCACACATGCAGCAAACAAAAATACAGGACATTCAGAAAGTATTCAGACCCCTTCGCTTTTTTGACATTTTGTTACGTTACAGCCTTATTGTAAAATTGATTAAATCTTTTTTTCCTCATCAATCTACACACAATTTTCCATAATGGCAAAGCTAAAACAGGTTTTTAGAAATGTTTGCAAATGTATACATAAGTATTCAGACCCTTTGCTATGAGACTCGAAATTGAGCTCAGGTGCATCCTGTTTCCTTCATAAACTCAGCAAAAAAAGAAACGTCCCTTTTTCAGGACCCTGATCATTCGTAAAAATCCAAATAACTTCACAGACCTTCATTGTAAAGGGTTTAAACACTGTTTCCCATGCTTGTTCAATGAACCATAAACAATTAATGAACATGCACCTGTGGAACAGTCGTTAAGACACTAAGCAGTTTACAGACGGTAGGCAATTAAGGTCACAGTTATGAAAACTTAGGACACTAAAGAGGCCTTTCTACTGACTCTGAAAAACACCAAAAGAAAGATGCCCAGGGTCCCTGCTCATCTGCGTGAACGTGTCTTAGGCATGCTGAAAGGAGGCATGAGAACTGCAGATGTGGCCAGGACAATAAATTGCAATGTCCGTACTGTGAGACGCCTAAGACAGCACTACAGGGCGACAGGACGGACAGCTGATCATCCTCGCAGTGGCAGACCACGTGTAACAACACCTGCACAGGATCGGTACATCCGAACATCACACCTGTGGGACAGGTACAGGATGGCAACAACAACTGCCCGAATTACACCAGGAACGCACAATCCCTCCATCAGTGCTCAGACTGTCCGGATTGGGCTGAGAGAGGCTGGACTGAGGGACTGTAGGCTTGTTGTAAGGCAGGTCCTCACCAGACATCAACGGTAACAACGTGCCTATGGACACAAACCCACCGTCGCTGGACCAGACAGGACTGGCAAAAAGTGCTCTTCACTGATGAGTCGCAGTTTTGTCTGGTGGATCAGAGAGTGAGGGCTAGGGCCATTCCCCCTAGAAATGTCTGGGACCTGTTGGATCGGAGGGTGAGGGCTAGGGCCATTCCCCCTAGAAATGTCTGTGACCTGGTGGATCGGAGGGTGAGGGCTAGGGCCATTCCCCCTAGAAATGTCTGGGACCTGTTGGATCGGAGGGTGAGGGCTAGAGCCATTCCCCCTAGAAATGTCTGTGACCTGGTGGATCGGAGGGTGAGGGCTAGGGCCATTCCCCCTAGAAATGTCTGTGACCTGGTGGATCGGAGGGTGAGGGCTAGGGCCATTCCCCCTAGAAATGTCTGGGACCTGTTGGATCGGAGGGTGAGGGCTAGAGCCATTCCCCCTAGAAATGTCTGTGACCTGGTGGATCGGAGGGTGAGGGCTAGGGCCATTCCCCCTATTAATATCTGGGACCTGTTGGATCGGAGGGTGAGGGCTAGGGCCATTCCCCCTAGAAATGTCCGGAAAACTTTCAGGTGCCCTGGTGGAAGAGTGGGGTTACATCTCACAGAAAGAACTGGCAAATCTGGTGCAGTCCAGGAGGAGGAGATGCACTGCAGTACTTAACCCCCCCCCCCCCCGCCGCCTTTGTTCGGGGACACATTATTCTTGGAAAAGCTCATTTTTTGTCCATGACAATAACATCACATTGATCAGAAATGCAGTGTAGACATTAAATAGTACCCGCAAAACACCCGTCTCAACGTCAACAGTGAAGAGGCGACTCCGGGATGCTGGTCTTCTAGGCAGAGTTGCAAAGAAAAAGCCATATCTCAGACTGGCCAATAAAAAGAAAAGATTAAGATGGGCAAAAGAACACAGACACTGGACAGAGGAGCTCTGCCTACAGTGCTGTATTAGCCAATGAAATTTTAGTAAAGCAGTGTCAACACTGAATTAAGTAACAGTAAAATGTATTTTAAAAGAAAAGAGAATCATATCAAAAGTAATGTGAGCCTTGCATTGTGAAAGGCATGTATCACAAAATGTATCACAGACTTGTGAAAACTGCACCAAAGCACATACAAAAAGTAAGTTAGCTAGCTAGGTACGAGCACCACATATCATCAGTAATGACATGTTTTCCTCAAAAAAGCTGTGAAAAGTCCGTGCTAGTAAGATAAGCCAAGTGCTAGCGCAGGAAAGTTCTAGGTGTTAATTGTTTTTGTTTTCCACACACACTCTACTGTGTTTTTCACAGCAGTTTCTGTATCTCTATAGCCCTGTAGCGAGGCAGTGGGGAGGATAAGCATATTTAGGTTGCATGCTTCCTCCTATACTACTGCATTCCACCCCCCAACCCCCGACCCCCAACCCCACACACAGACTGAACATGTCTCATTCCCAGTGTCATAGATCACAGCCTTACAGGCCTCACATCCCCTACTAGTGGGTCATATATACAAACACACACCTGCCGGACCAAGGCCGCCTGGAGACTACAGCTGCCTGAGTGATGAGTTCCACAGGGGCAGCGGGGTCTGGGGGGGTCTGGAGGCCTAACCTCACTTCCTCC